>NC_056687.1:93737399-94037399 GCF_018350215.1 Panthera leo
AAGAGCTGACTTAGCTACTATCTTTAACACATTATATATAATAAACAAGGGGTGTGGAAAATATGCAACTTCTTGCCATGCCCATTTTAGGGATAAGAGACTTCAACTCACTACTCAAGAAAAGAACTATATGAACAGAAATAAATCCTTTTGGATGAAAAAAATATGACTCAATAATTAAGGACAAGTTGAATATCCAATCACTGCCTACCAATGCTAATGAGAATGAATGGGGATGAAGTAAGATGGCTTAAGAATGCTTACTGAATTGCTTTTCTAATGAGAGAAAAAAAAATTAGCGATTTTCATTTTTGAAATACTACCTATGCTGAGAAAAACAAAGAATCAATAAATGCACACCAAAGTAGTATTAATTACTTAAGAACCTCCATTTAGTGATTATAATCCAGAGTTAATGGTGTTAAAATCAAATATTAAAAATGTACAAAATCACAAGGAATACATTTACATAATCTAGGACAATGCAGTTAATCCCCAAGGACAAATATTCCAGGAATATCTTCAGATATCAAACATCCTGATGCTAAAAATACAAAAATAAATATCTCTCTAGCCTTTTAGCTGGTTAAGTGGTTACTCTACTGGAAATTCTGAAAGATAGCCAAGGGAATACCAGACTCTCAACACTAACGAGAAAGCAGCAGGCAGGTGAACATATGTTGTGGGACGCTGCCTTCCAGTCTAGGGAAATATTTCTAAGAGAACTTGGGTTCCCAACAGATTGTGGAGCCTTAAGAGAAAGAGCAGAGATGAATTCCTTTTGCAGGTGGAGTGCCTGGCTGGAGAGGAGGGATGGCCAGAGGACATAAATGGGACAGGGTCGGGGTGGGGGGGGTGCTAGTTTCCTCTAAGCTTTTGTCGATATTTCTGGAACTGAGTAGAAAGAATGATTTTCTTTCCTGGTCCAGGATTTGAGCAAAGTCCTACCGGGAATATTTACATTAGCCTACTCGTAGGCAAAAATGGGTCTCTTCAGGCAAAAGCTGTCCACCACTGAAGGTAGTAAGAGGGACAAAAGAGAAGTGGTAGGTCTAGGACCTGAATGAAAAGGGAAAGCACCAGATACAAACAATACTTCTGTTGACTCTCAGGTCAACTCAAAGTTTATGTCTCAGCCACCTTTGAATGCCAACTAAACTGGGGTCTACCTGAAATACTAGGAGATTCTAGGTTCATTTCTGCCAACTGCCTAAGAAACATTCTTGTGTTTACTTCACAAAAATCGTACTTCTGCATGGAACTGGACACACACAGCTAGCATTTTTAAGAACATCAAATTAAATAGGGATGAAAACCCCACAAAAATGGATAAAGTATTAGGTAGATATGCTTGCCTGGCAAGCTTGATTCTACACCAGTCCTGTCCTTTCCCTCCCTCTGTCTGTTTGAGACGTTTCACTGGCTAGCTGAGCCCTAACCTGTGCCAGATATAGCTCTTTTATTTTGGGGGAAGGCTCAACGCCATGATTATCCAGCAAGAGCTGGTGCCCTCCCTGGGTGTGTAACAGGAAGGCAATCGCTTAAACACAGGATAGAGCGACTTACAAAGGTAATTAAAGTTTATACACTACTTTCTGCGCTGGCGTCTGTAAACGTTTCCACAAAATGTTTTTTCATTAAGATTTGGCATGTCACATTGAAAACTTCTCAAGTAGCTTATTCAAAATTTTTGCAAAACTGTGTCAACTGACAGGCAGAACCCAGAGAGAACAATTTTGTAACACATTAAATCTGAAAAAGAATCTTAATATTTTTTTTAATTTAAAAAATGTTTTCTTATTTATTTTTGAGAGAGAGAGAGAGAGACAGAGTACCAGCAGGGGAGAGGCAGAGAGAGAGGGAGACACACAATGTGAAGCAGGTTCCAGGCTGAGAGCTGTCAGCATGGAGGCCAAAGCAGGGTTTGAACTCATGAACCTTGAGATCATGACCTGAGCTGAAGTTGGACACTTAACTGACTGAGCTACCCAGGTGCCCCAAGAATTTTAATATTTATACCACCTATATAGCAAGTTTTGAAGTTTTTATTCCTACATTTTCTTTCTTTCTTTCCTTCCTTCCTTCCTTCCTTCCTTCCATCCATCCATCCATGTTACATAACATACAGTGTAGTCTTGGCTTCAGTAGAACCCAGTGATTCGTCACTTACATACAACACCCACTGCTCATCCCAACAAATGCCTTCCTTAATGCCCATCACCCATTTTACCCAGCCCCACCAACCCTTAGTTTGTTCTTTGTATTGAAGAGACTCTTATGGTTTGCCTGCCTCTGTTTTTATCTTAGTTTTCCTTCCCTTCCCCTATGATCATCTGTTAAGTTTCTCAAATTCCACATGAGTGAAATCATGTGGTATCTGTCTTTCTCTGACCCAATTATTTCGCTTAGCATAACATCCTCCAGTTCCATACATGTTGTGACAAATGGCAAGATTTCATTCTCTTTCATTGCCAAGTAGTATTCCATTGTGTGTGTGTGTGTGTGTGTGTGTGTGTGTGTGTGTGTGTGTGTATTATACACTACATCTTCTTTATCCATTCATCAGTTGATGGACATTTGGGATCTTTCCATAATTTGGCTATTATTGAAAGCACTGCTATAAACATTGGGGTACATGTGCCCCTTGGAATCGGCACTCCTGTATCCTTTGGATAAATTCCTAGTAGTGCAATTGCTGCATCATAGGGTAATTCTATTTTCAATTTTTTGAGGAACCTCCATACTGTTTTCCAGAGTGGCTCCACCAGTTTGAATTCCCACCAACAGTGCAAGAGGGTTCCCCTTTCTCCAAATCCTTATCAACATGTGTTGTTTCCTGAGTTGTTAATTTCAGCCACTCTGACCAGTGTGAGGTGGTATCTCATTTTGGTTTGGATATTTCCCTGATGATGAGCGATGCTGAACATCCTTTCGTGTCTCTGCCACGTGGATGTCTTCTTTGGAAAAGGGTCTATTCAGGTCTTCTGCCTGTGTCTTCACTGGATTATTTGTTTTTCAGGTGTTGAGTTTGGTAAGTTCTTTGCAGATTTTGGATACTAACCTTTATACGGCATGTCATTTGCAAATATCTTCCCCCATTCCCCCCAGTTGACGTTTAGTTTTGCTGATTGTTTCCTTTACTGTGCAGAAGAGACTGTTATCTTGATGAGGTCCCAATAGTTCATTTTTGCTTTTGTTCCCCTTGCCTCCGGAGACGTGTCAAGTCAGAAGTTGCTGCGGCCAAGGTCAAGGAAGTTGCTGCCTGTTTTCTCCTGTAGGATTTTGATGGTTTCCTGTCTCATACTTAGACCTTTCATCCATTTTGAATTTATTTTTGTGTATGGTGTAAGAAAGCACACTTACATTTTCTTAACTGATGTCTCATATGACTAACATATCCATTTGGAGGATAGGTATTCAGTGTATGTTCAAAGAATCCAGTGAAGCTCATCAGCTGATATGGGGATCAAATTCAGAGCTAATGTCATGTGGCAGGGTGCCAAATAATTCCACAGAGTTTCAGCATATGGAAAAGTCATTACCGCCCACGGTACAACCTACCCTACCCAGGAAATCAGCCAAGGATATACATGTGGGTACATATTGAAAATGCATATTAGCCACCAGGAAGGTAATGTCAATGAGTAAAAGACAGTGGACACATTAGGCAAAAGGGGAGGGTAAAGACTGTGGAAAATGGAAAAAGCCCTCACCCTATCTAAAGGGGGCAGCTACTATGTATGGCAATCAATTACTGCCAGGCAGGATCATTGGTCTAAGGTTGACAAACACTGCCATTTTCTAAAGAATCTAGAAATGGAAAAATTTTCATGAAATTGCCTGATCTGTAAAAATATACATTGTAAGACATTTTTAATCTACAGAAAAGTGGAGTAGAACTATGAACACCCATATGCCCTTCACCCAGACTTATCAATTGTTAACATTTTGCTATACTTGCACATTCACATTTTGTCTCTACATATATACACTTTTTTTTCAGAGCCATTTGAAAGGAAGATGTTGATCTTATGCTAAGATGTTAAGTTTATCCCCAAAACTTCAGCATGTCTTTCCTTTTTTTTTTTTTAAATTTTTTTTAATGTTTTAGTTTTGACTGAGAGAGAGAGAGAGACAGAGCATGAGCGGGGGAGGGGCAGAGAGAGAGGGAGACACAGAATCCGAAGCAGGCTCCAGGCTCTGAGCTGTCAGCACAGAGCCTGACACGGGGCTCGAACTCACAGACTGAAAGATCATGACCTGAGCCGAAGTCGGACACTCAACCGACTGAGCCACCCAGGCGCCCCCAGCATGTCTTTCCTAAGAACAAGAACTTTCTTGCACATAATCGTAACACAACCAAAAGATTTAACATTGACAGAATAAAATCTAATGTGTATTCCATACTCAAATTACCCCAACTCTTCCGATAATATCTTTAATCCTTTGCCTCCTAATCCAAGATCCAATCAAGGAACACATGTTGGATTCATTTGTCAAGTTTCACTAGACTCCTTTAACCTAGAACAGAAATCCCCTGTACTTTTTTATCTTCCTAAGGTTGATATTTTTAAAGTGTCTGGGCCAGTTTTCTTAAGGCATGTACCACTATCTGGACTGTGTGACTACATCCTCATAATTATATTCAAAACTTTCAAATATAATTTCAAATTATATTAAAAACTTTTGGCAAGAATTCTGTATAGATGTACTCCCCATCCATTACACGAGGAAACACACAGTACCAATTTGAACCTTTTGATGATGCCCTGCACTGTGATCACTTGGTTATAGTGTTGTGTAACCTCTTTCTCCACAGTGAAAGCACCTTCTCCTCCTTTCACCTGATGATTAAACACTGATGATTTTTGCCAGAAAATATTACATTAATAGTTTCAAGATGGCAATATTCCTAATTCTACACTTTTTTCCAAGTTTATTAGTTCTTTCTCCCACTTTAAGTATCTATGAACTCATGGACTGTTTTTTATTAAAAAAATTGTAATGCTCCATTGCAATTGTTCTTTTCGATGCTAAAACTGTCCCAAATGCAGCCAGTGGGAGTCCCTTCAAGTTGTTTTCTATGCCCCTTTGTCCACTTCCTTAAGATATCTGGTTTAGGGGTGCCTGGGTGGCTCAGCCAGTTAAGCATCCGACTTCGGCTCAGGTCATGATCTCACGGTTTGTGAGTTCGAGCCCTTCGTCGGGTTCTGTGCTGACAGCTTGGAGCCTGGATCCTGCTTCAGACTCTGTGTCTCCCTCTCTCTCTCTCTGCCCCTCCCCTGTTTGTTCATGCTCTGTCTCTGTCTCAAAAATAAATTAACATTAAAAAAAAATTAAAAAAAACGATTTCTTGTTTAAACACCTATTTAATATTCTGGCTTAAGATCAGTTGGCCAAAAGTACAAAAATGTACAGACAGCTAGTGACAGATTTTAGTAGCATAAAGTAGAATTCATCCAAATTATTCAGATTTGTCAAAAGCCACTATTAGCCAAGGATTTACTTATTCAAAAGGGACTAGAAGGGCGCCTGGGTGGCTCAGTTGGTTGAGCGTCCGACGGCTCATGAGTTCAAGCGTCGTGTCACGCTCTGTGCTGACAGCTCAGAGCCCGGAACCCGCTTTGGATTCTGTGTCTCCCTCTCTCTCTCCCCTCCCCTGCTTGCTCACTGTCTCTCTCTCTGTCTCTCTCTCTCAGAAATAAACATTAAAAAAAATGTTTTTAACTGACTAGAAAGAAAAAGTAACATGTAAGTATTTCTGGTTTCTAAATCTTTTAGAAATTAAAGTTAAAACAAAGCAACCCAATAATCCAAGAGCCAGCCATTTTAAACAATATTTTAAGGGGCACCTGGGTGGCTCAGTTGGTTGAGCATCCGACTTTGGCTCAGGTCACGATCTCACGGTTCTTGAGTTCGAGTCCCGCGTCAGGCTCTGTGCTGACAGCTGAGAACCTGGAGCTACTTCAGATTCTGCACCTCCCTCTGTCTCTGCCCCTCCCCCACTCATGCTCGGTCTCTCTCTGTCTCTCAAAGGTAAATAATAAATGTTAAAAAAAATTTTTAAACAATATTTTAAGACATAGAAAACTTGAAACAACCATTGGGTAAAAGAAGAAATCAAAAGGAATAAATTATCTCAAAACAAATGAAAACAAAACACAACAAAGCAAATATTGTGGGATGCACCAAAAGAAGTTATAAGAGGAAAGTTCACAGCAATAAACATATACATGATGAATCTAGAAAGACCTCAAATAAACAACTTTCACCTCAAGAAACTAGAAAAAGAACAAATTAAGCCCAAAGTTAGCAGAAGGAAGGAAATATTAAGGATCAGAACAGAAATAGATGAAATACAAATCAGAAAATAGAAGGGGGACACCTGGGTGGCTCAGTCAGTTAAGTGTCTGACTCATTGTTTTGGCTCAGGTCACGATCTCACGGTTTGTGAGACTGAACCCCGCGTCAGGCTCTGCGCTGACAGGATGGAGCCTGATTGGAATTCTCTCTCTCCCTCTCTCTCCGCCCCTCCCCTACGCGCTCGCTCGTTCTCTCTCTCTCTTCTCCACATAAATAAAATAAACTTAAAAGAAAAAGTAAAATAGAATCAATGGAACCAAGAGTTGGTTCTTCAAAAAAGATAAGATTGACAAACCTTTAGCTAGCCCAAGTAAAAGAGAGAGGACTCAAAATTAGAAATGAAAGAGACATTACAAATGATACTACAGAAATACATAGAATCATGACATTACTATGAACAATTACAAGCCAACAAGTTACCTAACCGAGAAGGAATGGATACATTTCTAGAAACACACAACCTACCAAGACTGAACCAGTCAGAAAGAGGAATTAATACCAATCCTCCTCAAACTTTTCCAAATATTAAGAGGAGGGAACACTTCCAAACTTACTCTGTGAGGCCAGCATTCCTTTGATACCAAAACCAGATAAAGATGCCACAAGAAAACTTCAGGCCACAATCTCTAATGAATATACATGCAAAAATTCTCAACAAAATATTAATAAACCAAATTCAAGAACACATTAAAAGGATTATATACCATTACTATGTGAGTAATACCCACATTACTATGTGGGTATTACATCCCTGAGATGTAATACGGATAGTTCAACACACACAAATCAATACATGTAATACATATCAATAAAATGAAAGATAAAATTACACAATCATCTTAACAAATGTAGAAGAAGCATTTGACAAACTACAACATCCTTTCATGATAAAAACCTTTTACAGATTGTATATAGAAGAAACATACCTCAACATAATATGGAGCAAAGATATGTAACAAACATTATACACAATGGAGAAAAATTGGAAGTGTTTCCACTCAGATCAGGAACAAAGCAAGGATACCCACTCTCATCACTCCTACTCAATACAGTACTGGACGTCCAAGCTAGAGCAATTAAGCAAGACAAAGAAACAAAAGGCATCCAAATGGAAATGAAAGAAGTGAAATTATCATTATTTGCTGATGACATGATGCTATACATAGAAAATCCCACACAATCAGTCAAGAACTGTTAGAATTAATCAACAATTTCAGCAAAATGGTAGGATACAAAATCAAAATACAGAAATTGATTGCTTTTCTTTACACTAATGAGGAAGCATCTGAAAAAGAATTAAACATTCCAATCACAATAAATCTGACCAAGGAAGTGAAAGATGTGTACCATGCAAACTAGAAAATTTTGCTGAAAGATATCAAAGGAGACACAAACAGAAGGAAAGATGTCCCACGTTCATGAATCAGAAGAATACTGTTGAAATGGCCATACCCCAAAGCCACCTACAGATCAACATAATGCCCATCAAAATACCAAAGGCATTCTTCACAGAAACGAAGAAACGATCTTAAAATTTGTGTGGAACCACAAAAGATCTTGAGGAACTAAAGCAACCCTGAGAAAAAAGAACAAACTGGAGATGCTACACTTCTAAATTTCAAACTATACCACAAAGCCATAGTAATAAAAAACAGTATGGTACTGTCACAAAAACAGATACATTGACCAGTGGAAGAGATTAGAGAGCCCAGAACTAAGCCATGACATATATGGTATGGTCACCTGATATTTAACAAGGGAGACAAGAATACCCAATAGAGAAAGGAGAGTCTTTTCAACAAGTGATGCTGGGAAAAGTGGAGAAATAAACATATGCTAAATAATGAAATTGAGTGAAATCTCACACCACTCAGAAATGAGCACAAAATGGGAGGGGAATCTGGAGGAAAAAATGAAGGAACAAAAAGCAGAATCAAACCTATAAATACAGAGATCAAAATGATAGGTGCCAGAGGGATGGGCACTTGGGCAAAAGGGTGAGAGGGAGTGGGAGATACAGGCTTTTAGGTATGGAATGAATAAATCATGGGAACAATATAGTCAATGATGTTCTAATAGTGATGCATAAAGACAGATAGTAGCTACCCCTGTGGTAGGCACAGAATAATTCCTAAACTTGTTCAATCCCTATGTTGTACAACTGAAACCAATGTAACACTATGTGTCAACTATATTCAAATAAAAAAATAAGAGAATAAACAAACACATAATTGATTCTACAGCTTCTAGCTGACTTCAAGGTACAGTGAATAGCATAATGGTCCCCAAAGATGTTTATGTGCTACTCCTAAGAGTGTGTGAATATGTTAGGTTACAAGATAAAGGAGAATTAAAGTAGCAGAAGAAATTAGGGCTCCCAATTAACAGATCTTAAATTAAGGAGATTATCCGAGGTTATCCTGATGGGCCCAATGTAATCACAAGTCTTTAAAAGTAGAAGGGAGCACTCTTAAAGTAGAAGGGAGAACTGAGGGTTGCTGGAGGGGCTGTGGGTGGGTGGAGGGGCTGTGGGTGGGGGGGGGCGCTAAATGGGTAAGGGGCACTAAGGAAGACACTTGTTGGGATGAGCACTGGGTGTTATACATGGGGGATGAATCACTGGAATCTACTCCTGTAATCACTATTGCACTATATGCTAACTAGGATGTAAATTAAAAATTAATAAATAAATAATAAGTAAAAATAGAAGGGAGCAGAAGAGGAGGTCAGACTGATACAGAGTGAGAAGGACTTAATGAGCTGTTGCTGGCTTTGAAGAGGAGAGGAACCATGAGCCAAAGACATTGGGCAGATTTAAGAAGCTGTTGACGGTTAGGAAATGGATTCTCTCCTAGAGCCTCCAGAAAGAAACACAGCCCTGCCTACACCTTGATTTTAGACCTGGCTGTACTCCAGATGTATAGAACTATAAAACGACAAATTTGTATTATTAAAAAAAAACCCTCAAAATGGATCCATAGTCTGGTCAAAACATAAGACATGATACCATAAAACTCTTATAAGGAAATATAGGGAAAAAGCTCACTGATATTGGCTTAGAAATAATTTTGAGGGCATGAAATCAAAAGCATAAACAACAAAAGAAAAAAATCAATAAATGGTACTACATCAAACTCAGTAAAAGAAACAATTTACACAGTCAAAGAAACAATTAACAAAATGAAATGACAGCCTGCATAATGAGAGAAACCTTTGCAAACAATGTATTGAATAAGGGATTAATATCCAGAATATAAAAAGAACTTAGTCAACTCAACAACAACAATCCAATTAAGAACCAGGAAGAACTAAACAGACATTTCTCCAACAAGGACATCAAAATGGCCAATAGACACATGAAAATATGCTGAGCATCACTATTCCTCAGGTAAATGAGAATCAAAACCACAATAAGCTATTACCTCACACCTGTTAGAATGGCTATCTTCTAGAAGACAAGAGACAACAGGTGCTAGCAAGGATGTGGTGAAGAGGGAACCCTTAGACATCCAATGGGAATGTAAATTGGGCCAACCACTATGGAAAACTATATGGAGATTCCTCAGAAAGGTAAAAATAAGGATACCTGGGTGGTCCAGTTGGTTGAGCGTATGATTTCGGCTCAGGCCATGATCTCATGGTTGGTGAGTTCAAGCCCCCATCAGGCTTTGTGCTGGTAACACGGAGCCTGCTTCGGAATCTTTCTCCCTCTCTCTCTGCCCCACCCCAACTCTCTTTCTCTCTCTCAAAAATGAATACACATTAAAATAATTTTTAAAAAAGTTAAAAATAGATCTACCATATGACCCAACATTCCATTTCTGGGGACATACCCAAAGGAAATGAAAACAGGATTTTGAAGATATGTGTACTCTCATGTTTATCACAGCATCATTCATAATAGCCAAGAGACAAAAACCACCCAAATAAATGCCCATCAACAGATGAATTGATAAAAAATGTGGTGTATGTATTCAGTGGAATATTATTCAGTCATGAGAAAGAAAACTCATCCTCCCGTTTGTGACAACATGGATGAACATTGAGCACTTTATGCTGAGAGAAAAGTCAGACAAAGATGAGTACTATATGATATCACTTATGCAGAATCTAAGAATTAAACCTGACAAAAACAATGGAGTAAAATGGTGGTACAAAGGGATTAGAGAAAGGGGGAGTGGAAGGGGAGGAGAATGGCTGAGGAGGTAAAAGTGATGGTATTTAGAGGCGACTGGGTGGCTCAGTCAGTTGGGCGACCGACTTCGGCTCAGGTCATGATCTCACGGTTTGTGGGTTCGAGCCCAGCGTCGGGCTCTGTACTGATAGCTCAGAGCCTGGAGCCTGCTTCTGATTCTGTGTCTTCCTTTCTCTCTGCCCCTCCCTCTGCTTGCAGTCTGCCTCTCTCTCTCTCTCTCAAAAAGAAACTTAAAAAAAAAAAAAGCGATGGTATTTAAGGGTACAAACTTGTAATCAGTAAATAAGCCATAGAGATCTAACCCACTGTATAATGAATATAGACAATAATATGCATAATTATGTAATGTGATAAATATCACTATATTACCAATTGTATTACAATAAACAAATGTATCAAAGAACACAAATTTACACAATGATATATATGAAATTTATATAAAAAAACATAATCCAGATTAAATATAAATCTAGTCAAGCCATTATCTGATTTAGCAGGTTATAAACTCCATGGAAAATGACCATACAGTCCCCGACCATAATAAACCGAAGAAAACAAAAACAAACTATAGCAAACTTTAGCTCCAGAAACTCAAATAAGAACCATAGTAAACTTTAAGTAGAAAAACATTGAACACATTTGGCTCTTCTTAGACTGTATAATTTCTGCTCTCAATTTAATCTGGCCATGTTTCATTTCTTGTTCTTCCTAATCAACATTTCCCTTGAAAAAACAGATAATCAAAAGAGACAGCACCATCTGCCCCAGTCCGTAAAAGAAAATGGACTGTATTCTAAATGTATCACACTGAGGAATAAACTAAAACGGAAAGTTAGACTGGGCCAGCAGGCAGAAAACGTCTGTATGGAGGATGCTATCAGAGATTTTTCTCCAAAATTGGGATTACTCTTTGATGGCCAGAAGCCTTCTACTCTCAACTACTCTATACTAAAGTCACAGGCACTGATCTTGCTGTCTCAAAGTGCTTAATAAAATTAAATCATTTGGAATTTATAAACTATTCTGTTTCTACCTAAAATAAAGGCGTCTTTGAAGCTATGTAGCTGGAACTTCTGTTGTCCAAATGGACTGCCCTAGTTGTCCCAAACAGGATAGTAATAGGCCTTAATAATAAAATAAAAGGTCTTTTACACGTACATTAAAAATTCAGTTAAAAGGTTTGAGAACTGCAATATTACATTTATACTCCAAACTAGCTCTACAAGTGGCACACCTTACCAGCTTCACTTTTCATGTCTGCAGATGACAAACCGTGGTCACCTGGTCTCTGTCTCCTAACAGCTAAGCTGCACAATTCCTGGATCATGGTGAGCCCATCAGGTCTGGGGAAAACCCATCAGCAAAAGCAGCCATTTTATTTAGGTCATAGACCAAACTGGACAAGAAGTAACAATGCACAGAAAGAAAATATGAATGACGGCACAAAAGAAAAAAATAGATGAGATGGCCAAAGGGGGAGAGGCACTGAAAAAAGAATGAATGACAGAGATAAAAAAGATTCAAAATGCGGCTCTCAGCAAATACATTCAACTGACAATTTCTCATCTAGGTGATTGATTGTAAAATAATTTCCTGGCAATTCCAGTGATACAATTTCTACCATAAAATGCCAAAATATAAAAGGCTAATGTATGGTCGATTAACTTTTTAGTTATCCATCGGTGGAAGAATATTCACATGAGTCTATCCCTCCCCTTCCAGTCTAGCTGATCCCTCCCCTTCCTCATGAGTCTGGGGACCGATCGATACTTCCAGGAAGTGCTGCCTTTCTCACCCGTCTGCACTGGTGCTCTTTGGAGGATCTCCCCAACATCCCACCCTCCTCGCCGTATTTAAAGTATATGTCATCCCACTGCGTGTTCCCGTTCACAGTAAATCCCTTCCACCTCTACAAAAGTGGTAAGGGTGAGCTTCATGAGTACAGGAGTCACGTCTGTGCCATGTGTCATTGATTCCGCAGTGATTAGCTTAGTGCCTGGCACAGGAACATTTACTGAATGTATGACTGAATAAACGGTCAGGGAAACACTACCTACATATGCAGATACGATGCTTTTAATCTCTGCTTAATCTTTTAGGTACATGATCGCCATCATGATGGGGAGAGTTATAAGGGGAAGATACCTCGATAGCTCATGACATTATATCAAATAACATGTTATGACCAAACTGTGTCAAACACCTGTGGATCTATAGTTTTGCACAGAAAACCAGTATGCACATGCTAAATACATTCAGTAAGAATCCTAAATTGGCTGTGGATTAGAAACATTTCTATAACTAAGGCTAAGACTGCCTGACAAAAAACTCCATAACACCATTAAACTTGCTTGCTGTGACGATAAAAATGCAACCGAGTACATTACTAATCAAATAACTGAGAACTCTTGGAGCTCACTCTGGATAGTATTCTGGAAAAGAATGGAGCATTTTACCTACTAGTGGTAACTTCTTAATTTGTTATGTACTAATCTAATTGCAGAAAATTAAATCAGAATGCACAAAGTTGTTTTTAGTGGCTAAAATGCCTTGGTTTTGTTTAGTCAAGTTAGTTGTTTTCCAGCTTTCCTGTTCCACAATAGTTTTTTGTGTGTGCACAAATCATGCATCTCTAAAGAACCATTTGAGATGACTCTATTATGTCTATTTAGCAATTAATTACTCAGCCAAAAAGGAAAGTTTGACCTGCAAAAGTATTTGCAAGTCCCCCTCTTTGCAATCTTAATGCATGCTTCCAATTGCCCTGACTACCCTTTCTCCTTTTCGCCTTGGAGTATGAGACCATCTGGTTGCTTTTCTTCCCATAATTAACAATCCTCCGATTGCAATCCCAGTAAACGAAAAGCTCAGCAATTTCCATTAAGGGATCTCATTCTTTGCATTGCTCTCTACCCAGGCTCACAAAGTCCTTCTTGGCTTCACTGCAGGCTCAGTCTTTACTGCTAACCACCTGTAGCAAGCAGTCTAGCAGTTAGACACTTCAAGTAAAACAGTGCCATTTGCTCAAACTTTCACTTTCAAGCGAGAGTCTATTTACCCTTAAGCAAAAAATAAATTTAGATTTTTTTTTTTTGATGCTGTTGGCAATAAGCAATTCAACTCACTGAAACTTTCCCAGTAAGCTCCCAAACCACCGTCTACAACTAAGAGTGAAACAAAAAGATGTCCTAAGAGATAGGTGTGTGCACAGAAGTTCCATCTACTGGCTACAAAGTAAAAGATGTATCATTTCATTTGCAAATTAACCATAAGGAATGAGAACACAGGTGAGTCTTAAATTTTAGTTTTTAAAAAAGGAAAGTATATTTTTCTAACAATGTATCCATTAGAATAAAACTTTATTAAAATATTTCAAACTGCCAGAGCAATTCAAATAATTATTAAGTATAGCCTGAGAATATCATTTATAATTAGATAGGCCTCTATAATGTTGTCAGCTGAATTGTGTTCCCGACAAATTCATATTTTGAAGTCCTAACCCCTGGTAACTCAGAGAGTGACTGTATTTGGGGACGGTGTCTTTTGCAGAGGTAATTAAGAAGCTAAAATGAAGTCATCAGGGTGGGACCAAACCCAATACAACTAATGTCATCTTTTAAGAGGAAGAAATGTGAACATACACACATACAGAGAGAAGACGATATAAAGACACAGGGAGAAGAGAGCCATCTACAAGCCAAGGAGAGAGATCTGGAAAAGATTCTTCCCTCGTGGCCCTCAGTAGGAACCAACCCTGCAAACACTTTAGTCTTGGACTTTTAGCCACCAGCACTCTGAGGAAATATCTGTTGGTTAAACCACCCAATGCATGGTACTCTGTATTATTACACCCATTTCCTACACGCAAATCCTATAAAGTAGAGATTTTAAGAATCTGGTCAAGATTACACAGGGAACTCTAAAAGAACCCAGTATCAACCCTCAGTCTTCTGATTCTCACTCTAATTCCATTTTTTCTTGGGGGACCTCCAAAACCTCCTCCTCCTGTCATCCGGCCATCTACTACATCCAGAGGGAACAAAGGGGGAACAATTTTAGTTATGATAGATAAACAAGCCTATCAGCTTGACTATTTGGCTCAGTACAAAATAATCACACTGAAAGTTAAAATGTATTTATAGTACTACTTCCATAAGAGGTCATACCCAATCACAGAAGGCCGATTTAGAAGTCCAAAAAGAAGCTACTGAAAAATCATTGAAAAGCTGATCCAAAAAAAGACTACTTCCTATGATAATTCTACAGACTGCTCATGCCAATGCATCAGTAACATAATATCCACCCCCCTTCCCCCCCCCCCCCACGTATAGAAATGGATCATTCAGGATGTTTTGAGGCCAGAGCACTATTATGCAGTAATTGCTTCCAAAACACATGTTACAATATTTTTGCAGCTGACTGTGGCTTTAGAGAAGAAGCACATACTGGTTCCAAAAGAACAGAGACTATGTTGGACCATAAACTACAGCTGTTTGCTGTGCAGCAGCACCTGAAATATCTGTGTGTTGTTTTCTTCCCAACCAGCTAGTACAGAGTGTATCCAGACTACTCAACTTATTTATGGCTCCAGCTGTTTCAGACACTCAGCGTTAGCTCAAAAGTAGGGTGGCCATTTTTCTCTCTCCTTCACTGGTTATAAAGAAGTGGCTACACTGCCTGTTCTTAGATAAAGGAACTGCCATTAAAGCAAAAATCAGTATCTTTGCACCGTTAATAATAGAATGAAGTCCCCAATGTGACCTCCTTAAAACCACTGAGCAAGTTTCACAAATACTTTTGTGAACAGTGTGGCCCAGGCCTGTGTTTCTGAGATTAACAGTTGCTCTGTATGTGTCTAAGGCCCTCATCATAATACGCCGGGACAAAGGGACGTCGCCTTGGGGGTGGGAGGGTGGTGGCCTGTGATTAGGCTGCAGAGCAGTTGAAGGTGGCTGGCCTACGGGACTTTTCTGACTGCACAGCAAAAGGAATTTCTAAAGGAGTGGACACACAGAAAAAGAGCTGAGGAAACAGGTTGAAGAGCTTCTTTAAGCGAACAGCTGAACTATTTAGTTATAATTACCTTGAACTAGTCTTCATCGTAATATAATTACTCTACATCGTTTGTGTGATTGTGAACTAGTCTGGTCTTCACTGCTGTATTTTGCATGAAATGTAAAAGTGTCATTCTCTTTTCCCTACCTCCTGAGCTTGGCAGAAGTACATTATTAAATAGTGGTCACAAAAATGCAATTGAGTTAGAAATTGCATGATCGAATCACAAACGATGTCACCTAAGTGAGGGACCTCTTAAGGCTCATCATCTACCACAATTAAGGTATCACATTTGACCGGGGTTATATTCTGGTAGGATAGAGTGAAATGAACTAAAGAAAAACCAAATAGGTTTTATGCAGATTTAGGTTTACAGCTACCTAAGATTGTGAAATTATAAGCATTCCATCTGCTCACCAGCTGTGGTCCCTAATCCTCTTTAATAACTCCAGCTTGCACAACTCCATGAGAATCCAGGCGTCTTCCAAATTTTACTTTACATTAGTTGCCAGGATTGATTTTGAGGCACCCGTCTCCAGTGAAAGCAGCATACAGTTGATGTCGCTGGCAGGTGTTAACTTTCAGGGGAGTGAAAGGAAGTCGGAAGAGAGATAAAGAACAGGAAGAAAGAAATTAAGGAGGTACCAAGGTCATCACATTGAGTTTTCAGGGTTCTGTGCTTTCCAGCAAAGTCCAGAGACCCAAATAAAGAATATTTGCCGGAAATGTGAAATTAAAATCTCCCTGAAACTTGTAAAAGGCAATATCTAAAAAAAAAAGATCGCGTCCAGTTGTGTCTAGAACGAGGTTATGTCTTCCGCAGCAGTCAGTCCCTTTCTCCACTGCAATACACAACCTCTGCCTGCTGGTCACCGACCACAGACAGGGTCAGGGCACTATAAACTAATTGTTCCCCATTGTCACAAAACTCAGCTACTTTTTCCTTAAGGCACTTCAGACAGTTTCTAAATAGGCTCTATACAGGTGGTCATCATAGCTTAATGCATAAATAGAAGAGATGTTCTAACCAAACAAAACACCAAGATTTTACGGAAGTCTCAAGCATGATTCACGGTACTATGTTTTATTACTTTTGAATGCTGAAATACCTTTCCATCACCACCCTCTTAGAGTTATTGTGGAGACAGGAGAAGGACTAATTCTGGTTCCTGATCTTGGCAACAACATGGTTTTCAAGCAAACATGGGTATATAATATCTCCTGTACCTTTAGTTCAGACTGCTGGACTCTTCTGAGAAAAAAGCTGGAATTAGAGGTCTCTGCCTAAGCCCAGTGGTGATGTGGACCTAACTGACAATATTATAAGGGCTCGGATTTGCTTCTCATTCAGATGAGTTCTCCCAGGACAAGCTTATCTCCTAGGCTACATATCACAGAGGCTTTCTTTCCTTGAATGTTATTATTAGCGTGGGGGACACTAGCGTGTCTCTAGACCAAGATGGAAGAGTCTATCCTTGTTCTAAAATGTCAATGTACTCCCTGGTGGAGAATGCTTTCATACATGGATGGATCATAATAATTTCAAAGACAAATGTGCTGCTCTCTCATTCTATTAACATCTGGAAGATGATACATGCCCATTTTTATTTCTGGAACCGACTGAAGTCCACTTAAGAACTCTCTTCTAAGAGCATGGTGACCACTCAAGGGAGCCCTGGCTGGAACAGCCAAGTGGGAGCAAGTGGGCAAGCAGTCCCCAACACTAGTAGAGGGTGGTCCAAAAGCCAGGTTCCACATTGTCTCCCAACAGCCAGGAAAGACTATTTTCATCTCATCTTTCAATAAAATAAGAGCATATAAAACCATTCTGAGTGCCAAAGATGCTAAGTAATACAAAAGTTGTAATACCTTTTTTTTTTTTTAATTTATTTATTTGGAGACAGAGAGAGAGCACAAGCGACAGAGGGGTAGAGAGAGAGGGAGAGAGAATCCCAAACAGGCTCCATGCCACCAGTGCACAGCCTGACATGGGGCTCAAACCCACAAACTGAGATCATGACCTGAGCGGAAAGCAAGAGTCAGACACTTAACCAACTGAGCCACCTAGGCACCCCTGCAATACCATTTTTTAAAAATTCTTTAATGAAAGTGCTAAAAGAATCAGACTACTAAAAGTTGGTGTCTGAAAAATACCCCCCAACAATGGAAGGAAACAGTTTAAGACAAAAAGTTGAGTCAGTTTCCATATAAAAACTTTAATATTCCAAATTATGTTTACTGCCATGCAGTCAGGAGTATCTGAGGGAAGTTTTAACTCTTAGGAATTACATGGAACTCAGTGACAACTTCATAGGTGGAAACACAAAGTCCAGATTCCACCTAAGGGTAAAAGCTAATGATACGGAGAGAGCCAAAATGGACTCTGAAACTCCCCAAACAGGCTAATTCTTACTGAACAAAAATTGGGGGGTAGGGGTGCAGTGATGACAGTTTATGACATTTATTTGGCAGGAGGGAAATACAAGACTTCATGTATAGGAAAGGCCTTTATCTGTGGGGCTGAAATAGGCTTAGCAGCAAATTCTACCCAGCAGTTCAGTTCCTCAGAAAAGCATTCTACGCTACATGCTATGCAATTCTGCCACACAAGCATGCACAGTACACTATCTGGTAACTCTTTCCAACGGCAATGGCATTCTGTATTTTAACTCAAGCTGTGTAATATGAAAATTTCTAAATAAGAGACAAATTCAGCAATTCATACCACTCATAAGAGATGCCTAGAGGTCCCTTTGAATGAGCTCTGTACTTGGCACTTCCAACAACTCCAATCCGTTTCTAATCCATTTGCAGTGCAAACTCTGGGGGTGAATATAGATAACATACATATCTATGAACAAACATGATGAGCTCAGCTAGCGGCAGGTGCCAGAGGGTGATATGATGGAGCAGCCCAGGAAGGCCTCACTGAGTCTGAAGCATCTGGGCTACTCCAGGAAGGATGAGGGGGACACCTCCCGCCCCCGCCCCCGCCCCCTCCCCCCACCCAACAAAGAACAAGAGAATTTTGGAGGCAGAGGGAATAGAAAGGGCTAAGGCCCTCACATGTATGAGAAATGGAGAGGAAGCCTGTGTGTCTAGAGCCCAGAGAGCGGGAGCATGCCTGGAAGGAGCTGAGGCAGCTGATGCAGACTTCAGAGATGGGGGGAAAGAGTCTGCACTTCATCGTAAGTTCAAAAGGAAAACAGAGGGTTTTAACAAAGTCTCCCTGGCTGCTGTGTTAAGAATGAACTCAAGGGAACACAAGTTACGGCAGAGGGACTAGCCAGGGGAATTAAAGCTTTACGAAAGTACACATGCATACACACAGATTTAAAAACATGCACTGGATATGGGAACTCTCTGTACCTTCTTCTCAATTTTGCCATGAACCTAAAAGTGCTCTCAAAACATAGTCTTTAAAAAATAAGCAAGGACTACGATAACACTGAAAATCTAGGAAAAAGGTCATATTTAATAAAATACGTTTCAGATATACAGAAACTTACTGTTTGTTTCATAATAATTAATGTGATTTTCTAGACCTAAGGTTTAGTATATGGTATTAGTATTTTAAAAGAGTTGCAACTCAAGGGACCAAAATATGCATTCAACATTCCATAGAAATCCAAGGGTTTGTAGTATACTCACTCTACAATCAAAAGAATCCAGAACAGGAAGAAGTTATGGATCATGATAAGCACGTTTCATTGCAGCCTAGATGCTGCTGATCACAGACATATCGTAGTATAGATTGTAACATCATTTTAGACAGCAAGTAATACCAAAAGAAATAAGTCATTCTCTACATTTAAGATTTCAACATATTTCCATGAATGTCATGGCTCACAAAAAAAAAAAAAAAAAAAAAAAAAAAGCCAAATTCTACTAAGTGGAAAATGTATTTTGGTCTCCAGAGTTGTTCTCAAATAGTAAAACAACTTACCAGACATACTTAAATAGTTTTTACCCAAGTCCTTTATTTTTCTCATTTAAATTGGTTCCAAAAGGAACTGGCAGCGCATAATATATGCTGTAAGTGATTGATACTCTTATGGAAAAAACACGTAAGTAGCTAAAACTAAAAGCTCATGACTATGGGTAGAGTTAAATGGTTTAAATTGGACAGACTTAATGTTTTAAATTCACTAAAAGACCAGAGAAGCTATTCCAAGCAGGTAACGTGATGTGATTCCCTCAGCTTCTGTTTCCCCTTTATTAATACCATAAGAGTTAATTAGACAACTAATCTAGCACATAGACATAGCTTCAAACTGGCTACGAGCAAGATGTAATCTACATGACTGGCACTTGATCTTCAATTTCTCGATTTCTTATTTGCAGACTGTCATGGCATTCACACCTGCTATCTTCTGTCATGTATCATCTTGGCTGAAGATGGAAAATCCAGCTGAGTTTTCAATGTCTAGTCAAAACTTCATTGTTTTGGGCTCCTGGGTGGACCTGTCGTTAAGCATCTGACTCCACCTCAGGTCATGATAGGAGTTTGATTCCCACATCGAGTGAGCTCAAGCCCCAAGCCTCACATCGGGTGAGCACGAACCCCGCTTTGGATGAGCTTGAGTCCCGCTTCACGTAAAACATGGGCCTGGGTAAGCCCAGGCTCACCTCTTGTCTTAACCTCTTGTTTTAGGATTCCTTATAATTCTACAATTACTGTCCAGGTAATTTTTGAAAACCTACAGCAGATGCAGGGTTCTAATTTGCTCATCCAAACAATGATCTGCTTTAAACAGATATACAGTGCACAGTAAACAGATAAACAGTTATACAGTATAAACTTAACCTTGACAGATATCTCCCACCAAGTTTCTGGAGTAAAAAAGAACCTTAACTGATTTAAAATACTATCTTGTGGGGGCACCTGGGTGGCTCAGTCAGTTAAATGTGTAGCTCTTGGTTTCGGCCCCGGTCATGATCTCACAGTTTCATGGGTTCAACGCCCTGTATTGGGTTCTGTGCTGACAGCATGGAGCCTGCTTGGGATTCTCTCTCCCCCTGTTTCTCTGCCCCTCCCCCACTTGTGCATACACACACTCTCTCTCAAAATAAATATATTAAAAACAATAAAAACTATCTTGTATGTAATTGAAATCACTTGTGTCTTTCATTTTCGGCAAAACACCCACCAAAGGGTGAAAAAGAAAATCTACAAGACACAAATTTTATTACATCAGGCAACAATCTAAAACATAGCAAGAGAGACAACAGGGATGGAGAATTTATAACCCTTATGAAAACTTGGGCTCCATATAACTCTTCTTCAAAGTTAAACCAATTACCAGACCTCACGTAAGAGTCATCATGGAAAGGATACACTTTCCACGAGTGTATTATAGATAATCACTCTATAACATTAACTATCCAGTCAATATCGAATCAGCACCATGGGTATGGAATTTCTTTAGGAAAATTCTATGATGATCAATCATTATCATCGCAGAATTGTTAGATTCATTAGGAATTATATTAAAAGCTTTGTGAGTCTTGGGGCCCCTGGGTGGCTCAGTCAGTTAAACGTCCGACTTCAGCTTAGATCATGATCTCATGGTTCGTGAGTTTGAACCCCGCATTGGGCTCTGTGCTGACAGTTCGGAGCCGGGAGTCTGCTTCAGATTCTGTGTTTCCCTCTCTCTCTGCCCCTCCCCTGCTTGCACTCTCTCTTTCTCTCTCTCAAAAATAATTAAACATTAAAAAAGAAATTTAAAAAAAGCTTTGTGAGTCTTATCTCAAGCTAGATGAAAACTACCTTGGTTTCCTTTTTGTAAAAAAAATATATGTTCCAAATTAGATAGGTTTCTTTCACTTCTTGGGAAATGCCATTAACTACTCATCTTTTAAGTAATTACACAGATCCTGATATTCAACTTCCATTAAACATGTCCTGAAAATACCCATCCACTATTTCACATGTTTATACGCACGCACATCCAACTCACTTGTACTTTCAGAGTTAAACTGAACAATTTCGTGGACTTGCCTCAAGTAGCTTGACGTACTGTGCAGAGATTTCCCCAGTGCAAACTACCACAGAGAGGAGGGAGCTCTGCTAAATGGTTCTGGGTCTATGTTCCTAGAAACAGATACTTGGTGCGGCTGTTGGCCGTGTATATTAACTGTAAGTCACCAAAAAGCCTGAGGTGGATGCTGAGAAAGGTGAGGGAATACATCAATCAGATCTAAACACTATGCCGGCCGATGGGCTAGCTCTGGCCAGGTTGCCAGCATGATGATACTGAATGTAGTCTGCGGTAAGGCTGAAGAGAGCCGCCAGGGGATGTCCACATCCCAATCCCTGGCACCCGTGAATGTTGCCTTTACGTGGCCAAATCTCTGGAGATGTGAAAATTGACTTGGATTACCTGAGTAGGCCTTAAATTAATACGTATTTGTGTAAGGAGGCGGCAGCAGCAGATCTGGCATACTGAGAGGAGAAGACAATGCGAAGATGGGACAGAGAGAGGTTGGAAGATGCTGGGCTTGCAGATGGGAACGAGGTAGCCACAGGCCGAGGAACGTGGCAGCCACCGGCTGGAACAGCTAAGGACCAGACTCCTCCCTAGAGCCTGGGAGCTCAACTTGCCAACACCTTGATTTCAGCCCTCAGCACACTGGTTTCAGACTTCTGACCTCCAAAATGGTACCCTCTAGATTCTCTCCAGAACTGTAAGAGACTAAGTTTCTGTTGTTTTAAACACTGACCGTGTGGTAATTTGTCAGCCCCAGGGAACGAAGACACAGCCTATCAGAGGTGGGCTCCACGGGGCTAAGCTTCTCTGCGGACAGCAATGATTCAATACGAAGAAAGGCAGAACAAAGAAACTCAAGCCAAATTAAATGAGCTACGTTCATACTATGTGCCAGGACTGTGCTAGAGTTTAATCCCAAACTTATTTTGAGTCCATTCTCCTCCTGGGACAGAACTGAAATTTGCTACTGAATTTCTGGGGGTGACAACTGACTTGTCACCGTCCTATATTATCCCAAATCTAGCACAGGGATAAAAAAGATTGAAAAATACTGACATTTACCCCTGGCAGTTTCTTTGTCACAGAAATTTATGCCTATCTTTTTCTTTTGATTTTCCATTTTTTCCATCTTGTGCATTAAAATGATTCCAAAATGCTGAAGGAACAGCTGCTCACAACACTGTAACAGAAAGACAGACAAGATGCTTTCCAATGGGCCTGATGGCAGAATGTTCTTTTGGTAGCAGATACCATGTACAGTGTCCATAAATCTAGGCCTGAAAACATTTCCTGAAGGCTTATGAAGTTGGATAAAACTGAAAAATTATACA
Organism: Panthera leo; assembly: GCF_018350215.1. Taxonomy (NCBI): domain Eukaryota; kingdom Metazoa; phylum Chordata; class Mammalia; order Carnivora; family Felidae; genus Panthera; species Panthera leo. Next base: position 93,760,334 of record NC_056687.1, read on the forward strand.
CAAGAGCTTCTGCAAAACATGTGACTCTGAAATGCCTCAAATTCCTCTTGGAAAAAAATAAAAGTAATTTTCCAGGAACAAAACCACCACTAAATAAAGTAGAATTAACATAATCATCACCTATGATTACCACTTGTCTAGGGATGGTTTATTTTCCATTTTGGTTTCTCATTCACCAGCATTAATCAATAGGACTCTGGCCACCATTTTCAAGTAAACACCTTGGAGACTGTAACCTGATTCCATTTTATGCTTCGGTATCTTTATAAAATCCAGTACATATCCTGCCTTAAATAGGTAGCTGATCCGTTGCTTCCCAAAAATATCACTTGTGATATGCTGACTGCAAAAACTAACCTATTAATTGGACAAATCATCTGCATTCCTCGGTGTTCACCGTTTTCTCTAAGCCTCTTACTCTTTCTTGACATTGAAAGAGGGGAAAATAAGAACAATGAAAGAGGCATAGCAATAGGTGAAAAACAGAACAGAGATACACAATGTAAGATACTTATGATTATCCACTATACTGGGGGTCTGGAATATTGAGTTAAATTATAAAATGTCTACTATTCAATTGTTTTTGACCAACCCCCTGCCCACCCAGTTTCTTATGGACCTATTCAGTATTATGAATGAACCCTAAAGATCATTCCGGAGCATCACTTTATGTTTCGGGGTCTCAAAACTTTAGTGGAGCTATGAACAGCAGCCATCTGGACACATGTTCCCTTATCCTCTTATCCGGGCTGGTTACTCATTGGGGAGGAGATTACTGAAGATCAAGATGGACGCAAGGGATGAGCAGAAAGGAAACATAAGGAAAAATGAGGGGACACAGATCATCAACCATGTGGATCATGCTCCTGTAAAGAAGGGCCATGAACTGATAGGTTCTATCTTTACCTTTTTCTTCGGATGAGCTCAATGAAGTTGAAACCTAGTCTTAAAATAAGTCTTGAACTTTTCTTCTTCAAAAGTAAATGGGGAGAGAACTATGATAAAAATCTAGTACTAAAAACATTCTTCTCCTACTTCCTTTGAAGCAAAACAAAATGAAATACCCCAGCAGTAAATGAACAAATGAATAAATAAAAAATTCTGAACTCACAGTATTAGTGATGATAAATATAGCAGGTCACAGAAGGCAGGTATACAGAGTAGGGGAAAGAATTCACAGAATTTTAAACTGCACAGAATAAAGTATAAAGAAGGAGAAAAGGGGGCACCTGGATGGTTCAGTTGGTTAAGCGCTCAACTCTTGGTTTTGGCTCAGGTCCTGATCTGGGCTCCATGCTGACAATGTGGAGCCTGCTTGGGATTCTCTCTCTCTCTCTCTCTCTCTCTCTCTCTCTCTCTCTCTCTCTCAAAATAAATAAATAAATAAACTTAAAAAAAAGTAGGAGAAAAAGTAGAATGTGTGAGAATCCTAATTTCCAGGTATAAAACATCCCACAGATTATCAAGTTCAGAAAACTAAAGTTCTGAAAGCTTAAGTACAGAGGCTAATGTACAACAGATTTTCTTGAGTATCTCCCATTCCAACTATGGGTAGCATGAACACAGAATGGTAACCAACTGACCTCGAGGTGATTTGGAAGAAATGATGCAGAAAACAGGCATTGATGCACTGCAGATTCAGGCAAATCAGTAGGAAAACTTACTGACCCTACAATCTTTGCTACCTAAAATATAACCTTTCTTCTGTAAAACAGTAATACAACAGTTACTTAACAAACAGTAGAGACAGTTTTGCCATCACACATTATCTTCTAGATGACATTGAATCCACTAAATCCAGAAAAATCAATGGAGACTAAGACTTCACAGACAGGGAAACCTTCAAAAAAATGAAAATATAGTTTCAAATTGAAAACTGGCTGCAATCAAATTCGAGCCATCCTCTCACAGATGATACTGTGAATAGTAAATAATATTAATGGTGTCAGTGTGTTTCAAAAAAAACCCTGATAGCTGAAGAATTAAGGCAGTAATAAACATTTTCCACTTAAGTAACACATGATTTTTAACCAGTTTTCAAGAGATGCCGATATCTTACGGAGTTCCTTAGAGCAAATTCCACCAAAAGATAAATCTTTGTGAAAGACTAAATATTATTTTTTTTTAATGTGCTTGGCAAGATACTTAAATAGTTTTCAGGAACTCAGTGAACCAGAGTGTGGCAATTTCTCCATCCCTCTTTGTTTTAAGGATCTTCCTGTTCCATATAATAATCTGTGTCTTTTCAAATAATAGGAAAAAAGAGCTCAGTAAGTTCACTGTGTGAATTAAAGCTAGCAGTAAGAAATGCACTTATGAAAATTAAAAAAAAAAAAAAATACTGCTAGCTGACCTAGCTCTTCTCTCTTACTTCCCCATGTTGCTTTCATGGGGTAGTTCTAGTAAGTCTAGAAGGCAAAACTTGATTTTATTATATATAAAGGTAAGTAAGAGAGAACTTTTCTATTCAGAGAAACCAACTGCATTTTAAGGTCTCCTCAGTTTGTAACAAGACCTGAATGAAAGTAATCACAGCACCTTCAATTAAAGCAGCTACTTTTTGGGGTACCTGGGTGGCTCAGTTGGTTGAGCATCTGACTCTTGCCGTTGGCTCAGCTCATGATCTCATGGTTTGTGAGATTGAGCCCCGCATTGGGCTCTGCACTCAGCATGGAACCTGCCTGGGATTCTCTCTCTCTCTCTCTCTCTCTCTCTCTCTGACCCTTTCCTGCTCTCTCTAAAATAAAATAATAATAATAATAATAATAATAATAATAATAATAAAACTGCGATTAAAAAAAAAAAGGCAGGCTACTTTTCACAAAGGCATACTAACCAAGGGTAAAAATAAACTCTTTCCTTGTTAGTTTTTAAGCTTAAAAAAAAAAAAAAAAAAAAAAAAGGCGGGGGGGGGTTAAATTTCCAGTTCTTAAGCACATCGAAGCTCTTAAAATATCACTTTAACTACAGATCACTATTCAAAAAGCTGAAACCTGAGTATAGTGTACCGCTGACTCCTTTGAAAGCGCTACCTAACATTTCATTTCTAATTTGCTTATCAAATCAATGTACACTGGCAGTAGATGCACTCATCCAGCACAGGAGGAAGCCAGAAATGTTAGGAAAAGTCCAAATAGGAAAAGAGTAAGAGACTTATTCACATGGAAATCTGTTCAAAGTACAGCCACCAATAACAGGGCTCGAGGACCACAATATGGCAGACAGGCTTGCCCCCTCCACCCACTCCACTGGAAAAGGTTCACATAGTGAGAGGCATGGAGCTGACACAAATGGAACCATGAATTTTCTCGGATTTTATCTGTTTTTTCCAAATTAATTTTATTCCACATTCCACTGAATCTTGTCTACTGTTGTTTGTTCCTTTCATGCTACTCGTTTTCCTACTTTTACCACTTCCTTTTATTTCCATGTGCCATTCCTCTGAGGCCCTTCTCATTTCTCTCCCGCCTTCTTATTTTCCAGTCTTCCTAAACAAACACAATTCCCTGTTGTGCCTGGAACAAATCATCCCACCACTATCACCTGGACTTTCCTGCCCTTTTCTGAGCACAACACCTACACAGAAAGCCCCCATCTTTCTGACGCAGCTGGAAAGAAGGAGTTATGAGCTGGGGGCAGTGTGTGTGTGTGTGTGTGTGTGTGTGTGTGTGTGTGTGTGTGTGCGTGCGCGCGCGCACGCGCGCTGGTGCGGGGGGGGGGGGGGGGAGTTTTTCAAAATGCAAATTCAGCACCAGAGGAAAAAAAAGAGGAAATTGTATAATCAACTACAGAGACATTTATACTGTTTATTTTGTAAATCATAAATCATGAGCACTTAGCTAGTCTCACCATTGTTTCCCTTGGACTGGTCCTATTTCTTGCGTTCTCCACTCAATTCTTAATAGGATTTCAAGGTCTTATTAAGCACTAAAAATTGGAACAGGGTAATACAGTCAGTGGTACCGTGGAGTGTATGGTTGGGCAAATTAAATTTAAGCTAAAAGCCAAGGCTGGTCATGGCAGAAAAGATGACCTATATAGTTAACAACGCATTTGCGATACTGACTACAATTGTCACATTATAATGCACTGATCCTATAAAAGTTGCCAAAATTCCATCACAAATGGTGAGACTATTTCAGATGGAGTATTAATAGAAATGGCTTCTGGCTCCACACACCATGTGATGGGCAGCCTCTGTCATGCCACTCCCCTGCCCCATGACCGTTTTCTCCTGATATTCACAGCTCTGTGCCTTCCACAATGCATCAACCGACAATATATGACCAACAGGATATGAGCAACGGGACACGGACGCGATGGTTAGGACTTACGAGGTGTAAGGAAGAATTGTGAAAGATTATGAAATTTAGTGGGTTTTCCTAGTTAGCTTCTCCACTTGGGGTAACTAACTGTCCTACAGCAAGTAATATCAGTGCTGGCAAAATAAATACAGAGAAGTTGTTGTTCACCCAAATCACCTCCAGCTAACCTCTCTCCCTTTTCCCCCCAGCACTAGCAAAGTAATGTAAAGCAGCCAATATGTTGGGCAGTTTCAAACACAGAAGGAAGCTCGCCTGTCAGGCTCTCCCCTAAATCTCAGAAGAGAATCCAGTCCAGAGAGGAGGCAGAGGAAAGATGAGGGGAGAGGGATGAAGTTCATTCTTGCTCAGAATTCAGGTAGTTTGTGGGTAGCAACAGTGAGAATTTGGTGGGGGGGGGGGGGACTGCATGCTCCGCAGAATCTCTCGTGTATCACGTCCTTGGCACTCAACCTTACTCAAGACTGACCCAGAATGCAAGGTGCCTTGGCCCTCGGCACTCAGCGGGGCACGATCCCAGGCTGGGGTTCTGCTAACATGACCCACAGGAGGCAGTTCTCATAAGCAGACAAATGTCGTGGTCTTTCTTCGTACACGCTCTGTAACACCTGCAAAGCACTTAGTCCCTGAAATTATATTGACAGCTTGTAACAGCCTATGAATTAAGTGTTATTAATTACCCCCACTTTATACATAAGTGAAGAAGCTGAAGCTTTGAGAGAGGAACTATCTTGCCCAAGGGCACACACCTCACAAGTGGCAGAGCTGGGACTAAACCTAGAACTGCAAGGTCCCAACTAGTAAGTTATTCTGCTTCTAACACATTCTGCTTCTGACACATTTGTGATGATGACCTCTGACCCAGTTAAATTCAGAATTCAACTTCGCTAAATGAGAGAATCACATATAAAAGCTTCAATTCGATAAAATTGAAGGTTACATATATACCAGAAAAAAAGCATGTCATCACTTATATCTGCTATTTAAAGGGTTCTTTGGAATGCCATGTATTTTACCAACATGCATTCTGAGGTCATCTAAACTGCCTCTATGACCTGTTCCCAAGAAAGCAAAAAGACAGTGAAAATAATACAGGTTCACGGAGTTAAGTACTACATATGGTACAAACAAATCAAAATTCTGCCTTCGATTGCCTGGTGAACACTCATTTCAAAAGAAAACTCAAAGAATGTTTTCACGTGTTATTTGTCTTTTTATAAGTAAGTGAAAAATGTGAAGCTTCAAGTATGATTTAATGGGTTAAGACTTCTTAAAGTGGGGGCGCGCCTGGGTGGCTCAGTAGATTAAGCGTCAGATTTCAGCTCAGGTCATGATCTCGCAGTTCATGGGTTTGAGCCCCACATCGGGCTCTGTGCTGACAGCTCGGCGCCTGGAGCCTGCTTTGGATTCTGTGTCTCCCTCTCTCTCTGCCCCTCCCCCGCTCACACTCTGCGTCTCTCTCAAAAATAAACATTAAAAAATACTTTATAAAAGACTTCTTAAACATGACATGACAAAAATATCTCATCCTGTCTATTCAAAGAATCATGTAATTAACATCTTGAAAACATTCCAGATTGCAAGAACAATACAGGGGGGTCGGAAGAGGGCAAAAGGCAAAAAGAAAGTGATAGGACTTGATAAAGACGCCTACATACTCTACTCATGAGCCACAATTTGGGCCACCCTCATTTCCTCTTTGATGAGCCACACATGTGCCTTTGCACCAGTCAGGTAAGTCAATACCTCTTTAAGGAAAAAAAAAATCAGCATACTGGAATCTTAACAGAAGGAAGAGTTATTCATTGTTTGATTTCTCCAGCTCTGGCCTTCAGAAGATAATGCCCAGGTCAGAAAGCACATGTCAACAAGCAACACATTCCTTCTGAAAACTTTGCCTTATATCCCCGGGCTTGTCTCCTTTTCCCACCCCACACGTAGGCGGTTGTTGTAGGAAGTCTGCTCAGACCTCAACCAGCATCACTCAGAGGCCTCGAAAACCCAGAGAATGGATCTGGCAGCCCACATTTAAAATGGAAAACAGGGTGTTAACTGCCCAGTTTCCTGCTAGAAAGAATGTCTCTTGCATTTTGAGCCAGGGGTCCACATATCATCCTTCAAAAAAAAAAAAAAAAAAAAAGTTATTCGGGCTTGTTTGGACTATTTTCACTTTCAGACTGTACTTGGCAGAAAGATGGGTGAATTCCACTGACCTGAGCTCACTTTTAATTTTTTTCATGTTTTCTTGGTATTTTTGCCATGCTTAGGATTTGTCCACAGCTGCAGACAAGTGAAAACACACAGGATTTATCTGCAGCTACAGACTTGAGAGATGAAGCAGTGATGGAAATCCATCTAGAAACTGTCCATTTTCAAGTACAGTGAGGAAAGTGCATACTGAATGAAGGAGAAAAGAAACACCCTACTGCCCCTCCACAACCAAACTGTCTTCCAAAACACCTTGTCTGAACATGCCTGAGAGGACATGTGCTCAGGAGATAGAAAAGGTTGCAAGTGAAAGAAGACAGCAGCCACTTGTGAAATGAGCAAGCCCCACGAAATATCTTAAACAGAAAAGCACCCGTGTTATCTTTTATAGGGAGCCAAGACCAAAAGAGATTCCAGAAGAAAAAAAATCTGCCTTGACTCCCAACATTCCAGACCTTATTAACATTGGGTTCCTCCTCCCAAACAAAGAGGACCACTGTCACCGTGCACAGGTGGATGCAGGCACCCCCTCCTGGAGCCCATGCCATCCAGCAAGAGGATAAACCCCAAGGACTCCCAAACTCACAATCTCAGAGGTAGACAGGAAAACACCATCCCGAATTTACTACTGTAATTCTTATCTGCAGAATGAATAAGCTTTCAGTCTAAGTTTGGGTAAATAGATATTGAGGTCAGATCCTGGTTTCTGAGCAGTGATAGCAAAATATAAAAAGAGAAAAAAAAGTCAGGGAGGACCAGCTGAGAAGGAATTAGAATACAAAAACCTAGTAATGAGGAACACTGCTGGGGTCAGAAGGCAATCTGTGATGTCTGAAGGACAAAAGCACGAGAATAATGCTTCTGTCACCAGCTTCTAGAGTTAAAACAAAAAAATTATGACTCCATGTGGTGGAATTTCGTCTAAAGTATAACTGAAGCTTTGGATTGTCAACAATTCAAAGGCCAAAGGTCAAATGCCAAAAGTATGCCGTATCCTCATTTTCTTCTATATTTGGAATTCTTACCATTTTGTCCCGATTTTTTCCCACACAGCCCTGAAAGTTCTACAGGTCTCCACATCGGCTACTACCTGTATGTTAGCAACACAAATGGAACTCTACCAACACCGGTATATGTCTATAGGTATACAGGTATACTACAAAAGGAATAGGCTTCAACTTAAATCAAGTATTGTGACTAATGCCTCCCAGATTCCCCCCCATTTTAAAATCTCACTTAAAAATTGCTTGGCACTCAAAGGGCTGGTGGCTCTCAAATGTTACTGTGCCTAATCACCACCTGGAGAGTCTAGGGAAACACAGATTGCTGGGTCCCGCCTCCACGGACTGTTGGTTAGGTCTGGGGCAGGCCATGAGGGTACGTATCTCACAAGTTCCTCCATGGTGGTGAAGCCACGGGTCTGAGACCAAGCAGCCAGGGTCTAGGTGAGGGATTAACCTCGGGGAAAGCCTTGTGGATGCTAACAAGTACCCAGGTCTCCCACTCCAGCCATAGCAACACCAACTCTATCTGCTTTCAGGATATGTGTGGGTGCGTGTGCACACGTGCACAGGAACACATATGATAGAGGTATGGGAATAAGGATTTGTATTTAATTGGGGAATCTACACAAGACTGTTTGAAAAAGGAAGATCTACTCATGGATAAATTTTGAAAATCACCGACCTTAATTCACTTGTTCATTTTACTAAAGGAAATCTGAGGCAGGGTGAAATGACTTGTTGTGTATCATATGGCCCAAAACATATTCTGTATTACTATATCTTACAATTCCATATGGTTTTAAAATGTTCAAGTAATGAGTGAGAAAGAAATCTCACTCCTGCAGTAGACTTAGGGATGAGGTAAAGGTCAGCAGTGTCAACTGCATGCATGACATACCTCTACACACAGAGTACAGACTGTGACTTAGCATGTTTGATGTACTCTCTTTCCCTCTCCCTGAACCACCCCAGACACAGACATGCAGACACACAGACACACGCATGCGCGCACACACACACACACACACACACACACACACACACACACAGACTCCCCATAACTAAAGGGATTGCTTAGGTCTTTTTCATATTATTAGACAGTGGGTCCTCCCCAAAGTTTTTATTTTCCACTCTGGATTCAAACAATCTTTCCCAAAACAACACCAACAAATAACCTTTTCCTCCCTTCTGAGGATACAGGACAGTAGGACTCTAACCCTGATTAAAACTTGGAGGATTTCAGTTTCAAACCTGTAACCACGGGGTAACTTCCTTAATGTCATATGCTTTGGTTCTTATTGAGAATAAAAGGGAAGGAATGAAACTTCCTTCCCACTCAGTGACGAACATCAGTAAGTTCCTTAGTTTCTGTGATGAAACACAAGAGGACAACTTTAACTGGGTCTTGGCTACAGAACAGGCTCAAGGCCTATCAATTGGGCAATGTTCTGAATATGAGGACAAATTTTTCCGTGTCGTATGATTCAGCAATTCCACTTTGGGGTATTTATCCAAAGAAAACAAAAACACTGATTTGAAAAGATATAAATGCAGTCCTGTGTTCAATGCAGCATTATTTACAGTAGCTAGGGTATGGATGCAACCTAAGTTGCAAGTGCGCGCGCGCGCGCGCGCACACACACACACACACACACACACACACACACACACACAGGAATATTACTCAGCCATAGAAACAAATGAAATCTTGCCATTTGCAACAACATGAATGTCCCTAGAAAGTACTGTTAACTGAAATTATGTCAAAGACACCTACTGTATATGATTTTACTTAAATGTGGAATCTAAAAAACAAAAACAAAAACAAAACTAATGAACAAATAAAACCAAACCCATAGATACAGAGAATAGACTGGTGGCTGCCAAAGAAGAAGGGGGTTAGGTGATCAGTGAAATAGGTGACGGGGATCAAGACGTACAAACTTCCAGCTATTAAGCAAGTAAGTTGCAGGGAGACAATGTATAGCATGGTGACTACAGTCAAGAACACTGTATTGCAAATGTGAAAGCTGCTAAGAAAGTGAATCTGACAGGTTCTCATCAGAAGAAAACTTTTTTGTAACTTTGCGTGGTGACAGTAACTAGACTTATTGTCATGATCATTTAGCAAAGTATACAAATGTCTAGGAGTATAGGGTTGAGCTTTTGAAAGTGTAAGATGGTTTGAGCAGGAGGAAGACACTTCTGGCTTACAGGGGAAGGAGTTGAGGGAGAGGGCCTGAAGGGAAGGAGGAAGGCCATTGGGTAGGAGGGGATGTCCTGGATGCAAGGTGATCCTCAGATCACAGGCGGGAGACAGTCACAAATATCCAAGTAACAAGGGCGACCGTTATACTGAAGGGTTAAGAACTGAACTAGGCTACTTTTAGTATTTAATAAAGAAAATTAAAATACCTATTTTACAGATGAGGATAACAGAGATTCCGGGAATACTGAAAGCAAGTAGTTAGCAAGCAACAAAGCTGGATCGATTCTAAGCCAAGTACGTCTGATAACAAAGTCCCAATGTTCTATGCCAACACACCATGAACTCTACAGTAGTTCCAAAAAACAGGAAGCCTACATTTCTCTGAGGGTATCATTGGGACCTTGCCCTGCCTACACTATTTTCCCAAAGGTAAGAGTAAATGAAAGGAGGGGTTGGCTGCACGGCTGTATCCCTGAGGAGCACAGTGATTCTTCCTAGGAAGAAGAAATGGTGCAACAGCTCCATGTGCTCAAACAGAAGGCCTGTTCTAGAAAACCAATTAAGAATACAGCATTCGTTCCACAAATATTTGCTGTGTAACCACTATGTGCCAGACACAGTTCCAGGAGGTGAGAATGGTGAATTAAACAAAGTTCCTACCTCCTATTGTGTACAACTTAGCGAATCACACCTACTGTAACCATCCTTGATATTAGGACAGTATTTCTTCATCTTGGCTGACATCATTCCCAGTGGAGGATTGACGAAAAAAACAAACAAACAAGCAAAAATGAATCCAGATCAGGCAGAGATATTCTGCTTTGGTAGGTCTGAAAATGAGGTTTAGGAATCTGTTTTGGGTTTGATTTTTTGGTTTTGGATCCAGAATGGTAGTTTATTTCATTCTGTCTACTATATTTTATTCAATTCTATTCTTGTTTGCACACTGCTTCATCTGCTTATTCTTTAAATTTTTTTTTAATGTTTGTTTATCTTTGAGAAAGAGACAGAACACGAGTGGGGGAAGGGCAGAGAGACAGGGAGACAGAGAACCTGAAGCAGGCTCCAGGCTCGGAGCTGTCAGCACAGAGCCCAATGTGGGGCTCAAACTCAGACTGCGAGATCATGACCTGAGCCAAAGACAGGCACTCAACCAACTAAGCCACCCAGGCTCCCCTGCTTATTCTTAGTATTTTATTTTTAAACAATATCTGATTCATTTGGAGATGTTTTTCTTTTAAAGCATGTAAAACTGGAAGTTTGCATCTCCTGATTCTCTTCACCAATTTTGCCCATCCCCCAGCCACCTCCCCTCTGGCAACCACAATTCTGTTCTATTTAAGAGTCTGTTTTTGGGGTGCCTGGGTGGCGCAGTCGGTTAAGCGTCCGACTTCAGCCAGGTCACGATCTCACGGTCCGTGAGTTCGAGCCCCGCGTCAGGCTCTGGGCTGATGGCTCAGAGCCTGGAGCCTGTTTCCGATTCTGTGTCTCCCTCTTTTTCTGTCCCTCCCCCGTTCATGCTCTGTCTCTCTCTGTCCCAAAAATAAATAAACGTTGAAAAAAAAAATTTTAAAAAGAGTCTGTTTTTTGCCTGCTTTTTAGATTCCACATGTAAGTGAAATCATATGGTATCTGTCCTTCTCTGACTTATTTCACTCAGCATCATACCGTCTTTAGATCTCTCCATGTTGTTGCAAATGGCAGGATCTCATTCATTTTTTATGGCTGAATAATATTTAAGCACGCGTGTGTGTGTGTGTGTGTGTGTGTGTATAACCATGATATATATGTGTCATTGGACACATGGGTGGCTTCTATATCTTGGTTCATGTAAACAATGCTGCAATAAATATAGGGGTACATATATCTTTTTGAATTAGTGTTTTTCTCTGGGTATGTAACCTGTAGTGAAATCACTGGGTCATATGGTAGTTATATTTTTAATTTTTTGAGGAACTTCCCTACTGGTTTCCACAGTGGTTGCACCAATTTACATTCCCACAAACCATGCATGAGGGCTTCTTTTTCTTCATAACCTCATTAACACTTGCTATTTCATGTCTTTTTGATACTAGCCGTTCTGACTGTTGCAAGGTGACATTGATGGTTTTGATTTGTATTTCCATGATGATTAGTAATAGTGATCATCTTTTCAAGTGCCTATTGGCCATCTGTATGTCTTCTCTGGAAAAATGTCCATTTCAATCCTCTCTTATTTTTCATTGTATTGTTTTTCTGTTTGTTGAGTTGCAGACATCCTTTACATATTTTGTATATTAACCTTTTATCAGATGTATCATTTGCAAATATCTTCTCCTACTCAATAAATTGACTTTTCATTATTTTGTTTGCAAAACCCTTTTATTGTGGTGTAGTTCCAATAGTTTATTTTTGTTTTGGTTTCTCTTGCCTCAGGAGACATGTCCATAAATACGCTGCTAAGGTCCAAGTCCAACAGATTATCGTCTATGTCGTCTCTTAAGATTGTTAATGGTTTCAGAACTCACATTTAGGTCTTTAAACCATTTTGAGTTTATCTCTGTGTATGGTGTAAGAAAATGGTCCAGCTTCATTCTTTTGCATATACCTGTCCAGTTTTCCCAACTCCATTTGTAAAACAGACTGTCTTTTCCTCATTGTATACTCTTGCCTTATTTGTTGTAGATTAATTGACCATATAATCATGAGTTTATTTCTGCATTCTCTATCCTGTTGCAGTGATCTATGTATCTGTTTTTCTGCCAGTACCAGACTCTTTTGATTACTACAGCATTGTAGTATATCTTGAAATAGGGGATTGTGATATCTTCAGTTTTGCTCCTTTTCAAGATTGTTCTGGCCATTTGAGGTCTTTTGCGGCTCCATATAGATGTTAGGATCATTGGTTCCAGTTCTTTGAAAAATGTTATTGGTATTTTGATAGGGACTGCATTGAACTTGTAGACTGCTCTGGATACTATGGACACTTTAACAATATTAATCCTTCCAGTCTATGAACAGGGAATATCTTTCCATTTGTTTGTGTCTTCTTCAATTCCTTTCATCAATGTCTTGGTTTTTGGAATCCAGATCTTTTACCTCCTTGAAATATGGTCATCAGATTGGCATGTTTCATTTAAGGTGGTTTTATGTCTTTTCATACTTTAACAGCTCATTTCTGTTTAGTGTTGGGTTTCCATTGTCTGCATGTGCCACAGTTCATTTACTTACTGGAGGACATCTTGGTTGCTTCTAAGTTTTGGCAATTATGAATACAGCGGGTATAAATATTTGTGTGTATGTTTTTGTCGGGACATAAGTTCCCAATTCATTTGGGAAAACGAATACTTAGTTTTTAAATCCAATACATAAACCCCTCAGATCCCTACTGAAATGAAGTAGAACACATAATACCCCATCTGATTCTTTATTTCATGACTCACCATGTGGAGAGTTGTAGTCTGAGTGGTTTTGAGGAGGTAAATAATGTGATGGGAAAAGGAGAAATAGACCAAGTTCAGACTAAAGCTGAGATAAAATTTTTTTCCAATTTTTCATCGCAACACACACCGTCCCAGAAGTCCACAGCGAAAGTGATCTCACTGTTAGCATCGCAATAAAATTTATAATAATAATAATGTTTTCTACATGACAGCAAAGAGCTCAAAATAATTATATTCTCATTCATTACACAGAAGGCCAAAATGCTTGTAAACACATGCATATTATATTAGCAAACATTTCCATATAGATTTCAGTGCAAATCCATAGCCTCTCTTCCAGCTAGGAGTATGTTAAAATATAGAGGAGCTTACACTTTTAGACAAATGATATGAAATAACTGCACATATTAGGAAGATATTATTTTTGCCATAGTTGATCCATAATTACATTAGTTTTATTTCCTAACTTCAACCCTGACGCATCTTATTTTCCTTCCTTTATCTCTTTGCCCCTTAGATCTTTACTCAAATTTATTCTGACTCTGTTATATATATCTATGTCACCTGTCTTAAATCTCTTTTGGTGTAAGGCAGGGCAAAACTTATTAGAGAATGAATCATGTAATCAAGGAAGTTCAAACCTCCTTACGCTCTCTGAAGACTGCTTATACATTCTTCTTCTCTTTTTTATAAACTAAAACTCTCCTTAGAAAAACTTATTTCTAATTTTTTGTTTGAATTCCCTTATATGCCCCTGGTTAAAAATTCTAACATTGATTGTAATCTAATTTCAAACTTAGAAATTTTAGTATCAGTTGACTAAAAATTACTTTATATGGCAGAAATAGGACTATACCTAAAAAGCTATTTAAAGGCCTCTTAAACTTTGGGTGTCTTTTATATACTTGCTTACACTTTAATGACTAAGAATAACACATGATAACTACATGAAACTTGGAAAATATAGAAAAGAATAAAAGACAAAATTAGAAGAATAACACTTTACTCAGAGAAATTATTATTCACTTTTTACTATACCTTACTATTCCTCTTTTTAATGCTATAATTCACTCATAAATAACACGGGGGGAAACGCTGATGCCAACGTCTGGTCCGACCTACGTGTCCTTGGCCCCAAAAGAGTCCAGTCTTCCGTACACAATCAAACATACTCAACTTCTGTCTTTTTCATTCACAAACACATTCTCACACACACCTAGATAAGGTCTGGTAAAAGGAAGGAGTATATTTAATGAGTGCTATAATCACTTCTGATCTTGTCTTTTATAGCTGCTCATGCCTTCACATATTTATATTTGTTAACTCACCTGGCTTTTTCAAAACAACACCTTACTGTGTTTCAGTTCAGTCAGCTTTCTCTACGTGACTGTATACAGAGCCTGTTTTTAACTCCTTTGGCATCAAAATAGGTTGTTTCTAAATCTTGGCTAAAAACTTCATTTAAAGCACATATACATTCCTCCCCAAATTAACTGATCTACAGCCACAAGACTAATCTACAAAAACAAAAACAAAACCACACACACACACACAAACATGTCCTTTTGAGCAAATGTCTCCTATGTAGCAACCTTATTTCTTCCACCTCATTCTTGGGATAGGAGTACTTTATTCAGGATGCAAAGGTGGCATTAAACAAGAATTGAGGCCTGAAACCAAGAAATAGATTACTGTTCCGCAATGATAAATTTCACTACAGAGCCAAGGAATAACGTCTGGTTTTATAAAGTATTATACTGTTCAGATTTAAACCAGCCCTCAACTTCTTAGAAAGACTGTTTTCCTATGGATCTCCTCCCTGCCTGTCTCCTTGCAGTGAACCAAGTTCAGATACTTGTTACTGAGAGTACGTAGAACGTCACATGGCACCTGTGACCAACACGTATTTCTGCCGTAAAGTAGTAATAAAAGAGAGGATCCAATATTCTGCTGATCAGAGAAGATCTAACCAGTCATTCCTAGTAGGAAGACCAACCACCGTGAAATGACACTGTTATGTAAAAGACGTTTCTTTTAGGATGTCCAGGTGTCCATGGTTTTATGCTTTATGGCAAACATCTTTGCACATTACCTTGCAAATCTGCATCGTTCGACTTTGGACTGCTTCTTGCTCGCCGCTCTGTCTTCTTGATTCCTGGCCCACCACCACTGCCGCCTCCACTGCCTCCACCACCCCCGGCGCTGTGGCCCTTCCCGTAGCCGTTGTACACAGTTGTGCAGTTGCTTTTGTAGATAGAAGAAGGAGGACTGTTGAGGCGGTTCTGGCGGTCAATCTGGCGGTCTTTCAGTTTTTTGTGTGGAGGCTTGCTGTACTGGTCTTCCCGGGTGATGTAGCTTGACATTCCATAGAGTGGTATAATTTCTGAAATGGAGGGTTATGACAAATGCACGCTCAGTCTACAGTTTCGATAATAAATTCTAACAGGTCAAATAACCTGAGTCCTGAACGATGAAGTTTAAAATATTACCATAGTAAATACCTTTAAAATTATGTATGTACAAATAAAATACATGCTTAAAATATTCCCATTTTGGGGCACTTGGGTGGCTCAGACATATCTGACTCTTGCTTTCGGCTCAGGTCATGAGCTCATAGTTCTTGAGTTTGAGCCCTGTGTCGTGCTCTGCATTGACAGTGCACAGCTTGATTGGGCTTCTCTCCCTCTCCCCGCCTCCCCCTCCCCTCTTTCTCTCTCTTTCTCTCTCTCAAAAATGCATACATAAACTTAAAAGAATAAATGAAGTAAAATAAAAATAAAATATTCCCACTCATTTCTGACCAATCAAGGAATAATCATTAAAAACCATACAATGTGTTAATGAATGTTCCAGAAATTATGGAAAATGCTGAAGAAGACAAGGTTGCTGTTCATAAAGAGTTCATAATCTAGCTGAATTTATAAAAAATTTCATTCTGTTTCGTCAAAATCACTGTCAAAATGTTTTTAGTTGCAGCATACCAAAAAAAAAAAGTCAGAAAAAAACCCAAAATACCCCCATAAACATGTCCTTAGAATCAAGACACTTAAAAATATACTCATCATTATAGACAAAATAGCATTTCTACTCGAAAGAGTGTAACAACCAGAATCTAAAGAGTTATTTGTGGCATCTAAAAGAGCCAACATTTGGGGCACCTGGGTGGCTCAGTCAGTCAAGCGTCCAACTTTCAGCTCAGATCATGATCTCACATTTTATGAGTTTGAGCCCCCGAGTCAGGCTCTGTGCTGACAGCTTGAAGCCTGGAGCCTGCTTCCGATTCTGTGTCTCCCTCTCTCTCTGCTCCTCCCCTGCTCATGCTCTGTCTCTTTCTCAAAAATAATAAACGTTTAAAAAACCATTTTTTTAAATACATAAAAAATAAAAGAGCCAACATTTGACTAAAACTTACTAACACGATGAGATGAAAAATTTCCACTAAAAATACTCAGAGCTCAAAGAATCAGGGGAAACGTTTAAGGAGAAATAGTAAATACAGGCCATCTCTGCAGCCTGGTGCCACACATAGTAAGCTGTGGTCTCAAACTTCTATTCTGGAGTAATCAAGAGGCAAAAACAAACGGAGTAGAAAATGTCACCTGGCTTCACTATGTGTATTTTTGTAGGTGGCTCAAAAAAAGAATGGGAGTCTGCAAAATAATTTCATGATCTTAGGAGAAAACATTTTAAGTTAAAAATGTTAAATCAACTAAAAATTAAATTTAGGCCATCAATAAAAATGACAATATATACCACAGAGATTGGTTCCTTAAATGTTTACAATAGAAAAGGGCCCCATAGCCACACAATGACCAAATAAATTAGCATCCAAACTGAATACTTCTGAGAGTGGAAAGGTAGCATTTCTTTTTTTTTTTTTTTTAAGTTTTATTTATTCTGAGAGAAAAAGAGAGTGTATGCATGCATGCACAGGGGAGGGACAGAGAGACAAGGAGAAAGAATCCCAGAGATTGAACTCACAAACTGTGTGATCATGACCTGAGTTGAAACCAAGAGTCAGATACCCAAGGGGCTGAGCCACCCAGGCGCCCCTGGCATTCCTAATTATGTCTCCGGACAAGAGACTGAAACCAGGACTATCCTAAGCATACCAGGAATGTACCGTCACCCTACATAACACCCAACCGATGTTTCGAGTGTTCAACGGCAAGGCTTCGCTCTTCATTTTTTTTTCTGTTCCCATAGCTTAAGAAAGATCTTTAAAAAGCAAATCTTTGCAAGATAATTAATTTGCACTAGAGAATGTGAAAAAAAAAACAAAACCAAATAGAACCCTATGCCCAAATAAATTATACCCAACTATACAAAAAGGATGGTAAATGTTTTTTAACTATCACAATGCATCACACTTGAGATTTAAGATATTAACCATGGACACTAACAAAACAATCTTTTAAAGCACACTGAAGACTTTACTCCTATGGTTTAGGAAATTAAATGTTTAAGTTGCTTTTAGATATGCACATTGAAAAGGAAGGTAAGGGAATATATAAATGGCTTTATATCTATAAAGCAAAGGGATTTTGTTTTTTGCTTTCTTTAATATGAAATCAATGAGGCATTTGCATTTGTATGTTATCGTTATAGGTTATCATAATGAAATTAAACCAAAATACCCTATGAGGTGAAGACACAATTTTTTTTAAGTTAATTTCATTTTGAGAGAGAGAGAGAGAGAGAGAGAGAGAGAGAGAGAGAGAGAGAGAGAGAGAGAAAGAGAAAACATGAGAGGGGGAGGGGCACAAAGAGAGAGAGACAGAGAGACAGAACCCAAAGCAGGCTCCAGGATCCCAGCTGTCAACACAGAGCCAGCCTGACAAGTGACTCAAACTCATGAACCGGGAGATCATGACCTAAGCAGGAGTCAGACGCTCAACCAACTGAGCCACCTAGGCGCCACCCCCTCTTTTTTTTCCTGAAGCCTAGACACAATTTTTTTTCTTAATTCTAATGACCATTTAAATCAAACTATTATCTAAAATTCCAGAGGACATCATTTACAAAACAGTAACTATGTGGCTTCCTAGTAACCCACTGCTGACACAAGGCAGGGCACACAACTCTTCACCAAGCGGTCAGTCGCCAAGGCTCCTGGTCGTTAAGCTCAGAGCGAATCAGCAAACTCTGACAATGCTCAAATACTTAATGTACATTGTGTCAAAGCACGGAATACTTTTTGTGTTTTTTTAAAATGACAATTCACTTAATTTGGGGGGATTTTATCCAACTGTTTTCATGGCATCTCCTCACTAGTCTGATGTTTTGGGGTGTGATGTCCGTGGGCAGGATACAAAGTTACAGATGCTATTACCTCTCCACACCCCACTTACGATAGCACTTGATGCCTGAGAATTATACTAAATTTCTTTCTACTAAAACAAACAAAAAAACCTAAAACAACAACAAAATGCAATTCTATCCCTAAGTTAGAGGACAGTCTGCTTTTTATTAATAAATTTTTTTTCATTGGTATATACATATATAATTGATGAGAGAAAGTCAGGGGATAACTTACTCTCAAACTCAGTAGCATAACAGCAATTCTCATATTTGAACCAATGTAAAAATATATTTGAAGTAATAAAAAGCTTCAATTCCTAGAAGAAAATCACTTTGCAAAGTCTTAGACATTTAAGTCTGATTTTTACCCTCACTTACCTGGTTTCTTAGTATCCACTTTGATAGAAAAAGGCTTTAGACTAAACCAACACCAATGCCAAAACTACAAAGACATAATGTGTGAGACTCCCTCATTTCAAGGTGAATATCTGGCTAACAACCAGTGAAAGTGTGGCCACGCAAATGGTTACTCTTCACGTAAAAACAGGCTGCAGGAGGACCACACGGAGGAGATTCTGAGTTCTACCAAGATTGCAACCTAGAGCATCCAGGAATCAGAAAGATTACTGAGACCTCAGAGTCTTCTATCGTTGGAAATTGGGCACAAAACACTTAACTTCTCTTCTACTTCTAGACCATTTCTACTTCTAGAAATAATGCAGTCCCACCTAAGGGCACTGTCACTTAAAAATATGTAAACGGAACACAGGAACATACGACAGATCACTTATTTCTTACTAAACTAAGATGTGGCTACCCCACTCCCTGCTTTTTGTGGGGTGGGTGGATGGGGGCAGAATTTTGGAAAATATAAAGAGCTGTCCCTCACAAAGTAATCTTTTCAAGACACGCTTCAGGACAAAGGGAGCTAGGAGTTTTCCATGAGCTTTCTACAGCAGGTGGATCCTCTCCTACTGTGCTCCTTGCAGAAGAAACAAAGGGCTGGCTCTCTGGTTCTCCTAAGCTACTTCTGTGTTGTAACCAGTTTCAACAGCTCCCGATGCCAGCAGCAATCTACTCACCTTGCTCGCCGTATATTGTAGGGGGAATATGATGCTGAGGGAAAAACTGAGGCGGCATATCTCCAGGTCCGGTAACAGGTGGGTAGTAAGCCGTGTGTGAGTTATGAATAAAATGGGGGTGGTGGGTCAGGTAGGGGGGTAGGTGATGGGTTGGAGACATGGCCGAGGGGTAGCTTGGGGGGTAACACTCAGGAGACTGGGGTGTGACCACCACCCGGCGGACTCCAGTATTGTCTTCAATCACCTAGAGAAAACAGCAGAAAGAAAGAGTTTCGTGTGTATTATCAGCAAACATCCTGTGAATATATACAGTATTTAATTATTTCCCTGAATTTAATTTTCTCTCCTCATGAGGGAAAAAAAAAAAAAAATTAGTGCATGTTGAATTCTGCTTCTCTAATTCAACCAGCTAAATGAGTTTTAGAAACAGTAACATTTGACAATGAAAATGTATGAAAGTAAACTTTTCATCAACCACGTGATTCTGATTACACAAAACTCTTCGGAGAGATCAACAGCTTGATCATAAATCCTGTTTGTCTCATAACATTTTCCAAGAAGACACGAAGACTTCTGAAGACTTCACCGAAGACAGTAAATTTAATTTGTGATTAAGTTGATGTGAGGAATGGCTTTGAATGTAACTAATGGCTCAGTGGTTTTCCAGAAAGAAGAGATTTCTGAGTAACAAATGTGCTTCACAGGGCACAGCTTTCCAGATTGGCCTGATGGCACTGGACTCATTACGGCTTTAGCACGACCATTCCATTTGTACAAGGGCAGAACATTAACTTCAGAGGCCCTTAGAGTACCAAAGTTTCATTTAGTCTGGGACACCAAGGACACTGATGAAATGGGGGGATTCCAAACAGTAAAAAACTTGAACAATACCAAAATCAAGATGGACACCTGTGCTCCCAAGACATCCTGACAACGTAATGGGTGTGGTGAAGGCAGATACTATGACGGGGACCTGCCATGAGCAGAGTGAGCCCATCAACACTCTGTCCATACTTTCTCCAAAGCCTTCCAAGTTCCCCCAAGGCAGGTGGCTAAGGCTGTTCAATGACAATGTTAACTGCCTGTTTGGCCAACTCCATGCTACCTGCTTTAAAGTGTTTAAAAGGAAACACTTTTGTTGAGATGCAAGCTAAGAAATAACCCAACAGATACTATAATCAAGCGGGAAAGCTGAGGAGTACAGAGAAAAGCACAGGGAAAGGCAGGATCAGGGGGGCTTCGGGGACCTGAAAGAATTAGTACTATTGTGACAGCGGACAGAAAGGCCCTTGGGTCAGGGCCATGCAAGGAAGGGGACTTTCAGGGCCAAAGAGACTAGCTGCTCTAATCAAGTATTTAAGACAATCAGGCACACACTGGTAGGATGTTTGCTAAATACATACATACATACATACATACATACATACATACACACACACACTGAAAATTAAACTTGTATTTTGGAATGGATTTCTCATTATACCTCAGGAGGCTGATTACAGGCCAAAATAAAATGACTTAAATCATGTCTAAAACATTCTAATAAAAAAAATTTACAGTGAAAGCTTTGTTTTTTTAAAACACTGCTTGATACAAAATGGCAAGTTTAGGGGCGCCTGGGTGGCTCCAGTTGGATAAGCATCCCACTTCGGCTCAGGTCATGATCTCACGGTTTGTGGGTTCGAGCCCTGCATCGGGCTCTGTGCTGACAGCTGAGAGCCTGGACCCTGCTTCTGATTCTGTGTAACCCCACCACCCCCTCTCTGCCCCTCTCCCACTCGTACTCTGTCTCTCTCTCTCTCTCTCTCTCTCTCTCTCAAAAATAAACATTAAAAAAAAATTTTTTTTAAATGGCAAGTTTATCAACATTAGTCTGTACCTGGGTGTATAAGATAGGTCTCATTTGAATTAATGGCCATTAGTCTTTATGTTAAGAAAACAAAAATCTTTATGTTTATTAATGAACTAATTAATGTAATAGTTTCAGAAGTTTCAGAATTAACGGTCATGTTAACAGTTCATTAAGAAAACAATATTAACTCCTTAAAATTAAGATTCTGAGTCATCCTCAGACATGGGTTTTTATGTATTTTTTTAAATAAATGTAACCTCTTCTGGGTTCTGGCAAGCTAATTACATTAACCTCATTTATGAAGGCATGGCTGCCGATTTACAGGTAGATGTGAAATGATGCTTAAAACTGTGACATTGGAAATTGTAACACACATGTTAACATCTTCTGTATTATCTAAAATAACATTGGTAGCACACTTTGTACAATTTTTGTACAAGTACAGATTTTTCCTTCTATCTGATATAAACATGCATTATTCTATAGTATCTTCTTTCTCCCCCACTCTGCCACTGGCTATTAAGACAAAAGTAAGGCATACTCCAGATGTTCCTCTTTCACAGAACCTTTATTCAATCCTGTGCTAGACACCGGAAGGTTCAAAGAAGCAAAGTATTTGTTTTCTTGAAACTTGCAACATCCATTATTTTCATTATTGTAATACTCCCAATAGTCAACCAGCCCCACAGACTCAACCGAGGTAGTAAAACCAGGAACAGGGTCCTCACTTAATGTGAAGAACAGTGGGCTTGTAAACAGGAGCAGTTACAGTGAAAAGAAATTATTTTCATTTTATCATGATTTTTGACTTGTTAAAATAAAGCATTAAAGAGTTGAACAAGAAGCACTAACAAAGATAAGAATAAGAATTCTAGTAGGGGAAAAAAACCAAAAATACAAGACAACTAAAAGATGATCTTTTTACCACCATATTTTGTAAGAATAAGTATCACCACTAATTCAAAAAATTAGTAAATCTGATGTATAAATTACCCTTCACAAAACAAAAAAAAATACGTTTCTAGTTAGAAAACCAAGTAGCCTTTCGAAACCACAAATTGCCTGCATGTATGAAAATCGTTTCACAGCCCCATTTTTAATTATCTTAAATTATTCTGTGGGATTAGTAAAAGACATCTATTTACATGTATATGAGTAATGGGACGCTTTCAGAAACCTGATCCCTTACCTAAAGTCAAGGCCTACCTCACCATTAAAAATATTTTCAAGAAATGAAATATTAATTCTCAAATAATCAGAAACACAAGTCAAAGTAAAAACTATACGGTGAATATTTTGTTCATTGTTCTTCTGTAACACAAACTGCAATGCATTTAATTAACAAATTTAGTCTGGAGAAGGAAATTCTGCCTATGTTCCCCCAGAGAGTGAGAAAGTCCAAGGAGCAATAACAATGCACAAAATAATAAACAACTGAGGAAATGGTGGTAATACCATTCTTTGTTTAAAAATTAGGTTCATAAAGAAATATAACTAGAGAAGAATTCAGATATTAGGAAGAGTTCAGTCCTAAAACCCTGAGACAATAAAATGCGCCTTCACAAGTGACAATCAAACGGACAGATTCATTTGCTTTTATAGTGAATGAAATTGTGACATTGTCCTGACACAGACAAATCCCCTGTATTCAATTCAACAATCATTTCCTAACACATACTAAGAGCTAAGCACTGGATGTTCAAAAGTGAAGAAAAAATTGGTAGGATTCATGTCTACAGTCTAAGAATAATATAAAGAGAAAAATTACACTAAGTCCCATAAGTGCTATTCAGAAATCAGAACACACTACTGCTTTTTCCAAAGTCACAAATTTTCAAACATCACTCAACTCTTTAAAAAATCTAGTATTCTTCATCTAGATTTTTTTTTTCTAGCTCTGTGACTCAACAGAGTAGTCACTTACATATCTTTTCCCGAGAAGCACAGACCCTTAGAAAAGATCATTGTGCTAGTTTCTCTATGGGCTCAATTGTGCACTCCCTCCCTTTCACCGATTTGTACACTGAAGTCCTAACTCCCCAGGAGCTTGGCATGTGACTCTCTGGAGACAGGGACTTTAAAGAGGTAATTCAGGTAAAATGAGGTCCTATGGGCTGGCCCTAATCCAATATGACTGATACTGCTGTAAGAGGAGCAAATTAGGACAAACACGCAGAGAGAAAACCATGTGAGGACACCGAAGGAAGATGGTCACCAACAAGCCAAGGAGGGAAACCTTAGAAGAAACCAAACTTGTAAGCCTCCAGAACGGTGAGGAAATAATTCCTGTTGTCTAAGCAACCCAGTCTGGGTGGTCTGTTATGGCAGCCCCAGCAAATAAACACACCACCTATCAGAGCCTGACAGCAAATACGAGCTGGTTGGATTCTCAACCGCGTCATTTATTCTGCTCGATAGACATTCACCGAGAAACTTCTACGTGCCTAGCTAGTATTCTTGCTAACCTGTGGCCTAGACACAAGGATGAGAAGCTAGAGAACAAGGTGTTCACAACAGAGAGAACCTTTGTCCTACTTGCACAAGTGTTTTTAAAAGTATGACCGAGGGAATCATTAACACAGAATGATACACAGTGTGGAGGCAAGGGCAAGAGCGGCGGGGGGTGGGGGTGGGTAGGGGGGGTGCCGGGGGCAGCCTGCGGAGGGAGAAGAGAAAGAAACCCACAGCCCAGTGCCTCGGTCTGCCAGCTCCCTGACATGGATTGTCTCATTTCACTTCCTTCACTCCTGCAGAATTAGATATGAGCATCCCTGCCGCACACGAGGAAACCAAGGCACAGCAAGATTAAAATGTAGAACCGGTTCGGCTGCAGAACCAGATTCTCACTCGGATCTGTACTCCAAAGTTTTCGTTATGTGGAGAACTATACAGAAGTTAGGAATGCTGAGAAACAAAGATGTAGATACTGAACCGCAGCAAACAGAACAGTTGGGTTATTAAGAGATGTGAAAAGACTCAAGACAAACCAGCATATACTGTATTGACTACTTGCTGCTCTAATACCCTCTATCTGAAATAAGGCAACGCATGTTAAGGTCCTGGAACAGTAACGGGTACATAACAGAAAACTCCTACCTAGCCATTACTACTATTAATCCTCCCACCAACCCTGGGAGGCATATCCAGTTATTCCCACGTTAGAGATTAAGAGGAAGAGGAAGCTCAGGAAAGGGTCAGCCAACCGGCCTAAGGTCAGAGAGCTAAGGGGGAAGAAAGGGACTGATTTTGAGTCACAGGCTCAAAATGGGTCTCGTAATAACACTTACATCGTGAGGGTCTTTTCTCATAGCTAACAGAGAAAGAAGGTAAGTCCCCCTTACTGAAAGAAAATGCTCCACGGGAAATTTTTGTTAACACCTCAGTTTCTACAACCCTCTCCCTTCTACTTCTGGGTTGCAAGCAACAACACTCAAGAGCTTACGTGGTAGGAAACAAAACAAAAGAAAAAATTTCAAAGGCTGTTCCAGGTGGCCAAGGATGATCCAGGAAGCAGGCAGAGTGGACGGCCCGCGGACACACATGAACCCACATGCACGCAGGCCAGGTGTGAGGCCGGGCAGCCAGTCTGCTGCAGTGGCCAGAGCACTAAGCTGACCACACACAGAAAACTAGGACCCAACAATTTTGTGAAACTCAGGCTCCAAACCAATTCCTAACTGCTGCCGACATACCTGAAGTGGGCTCCCAGGCCATTCCACGAAGTCTCAGCTCAAAGAAGTCTCAGCTCAAACTAAGCACGCAAGCAGTGAACAAGGAGAAGAAAAGTCCAAATAGTACACTACACTTGCATGGAAAGAGGAATGAGCAGGCAAACAGTCTAGGCTTCTCCCAACCAGACCGGGGTCTACCCGTCCACCAGCACCTCTGTCCTGTAGCATAGGTTGTATACAGATCTGTCTCTTGCGCCCAACTGTAAATCCCCCAAGGACGCCTAGGCACACAGGAGGTTTTCAATAAATGTTGGTTGAGAAGAGAAGGGAGGGGAGGGGAGGGGAGGGGAGGGGAGGGGAGGGGAGGGGAGGGGAGAGAATGAAGGGAAGGAGCGGGGGAGGGGGAAGGAAGCGAAGGGAAAAGAGAAGAAGAAAAGAGAAGGAGGAAAGAGAAGGAAAGAGAAGGAAAGAGAAGGAAAGAGAAGGAAAGAGAAGGATTTCTCTTAGACTTGAGGTCTAGCAGGACTTATTTACATATCCACTATCAAATTTTCCCCTTAATTCACGTAAATATGACATCCTACTCTAAAATCTCAGTTAATCTAAACCCAGTTAATTCCCCACTTGTCATTCCTGAACCTCTTATTCTGAATAAATGTGATTTTTACCAAAAGAAAGGCACAAAAAAAATGACACATTTCCAATATAAGTTCTACTTTCATTGCAAATGCAGCTGAGGAATTTTATTCATCACCAACCAGGAGTACAAAAGTGTTACTTTTGTTCTCACGTTTCCTTCTTGCACTAACCCCTCACTCTGCATTTTCTAATATAGTGAACAACATAAAAGAGGAGAAAAGCAGGTCTGTTCTTCATGGAAGACAAGAGACCTGAAACCTAATGACCAACCCTTCCCTAGCCCATCCCCTTCTTGCTACCCTGGTGGAAACTACCCCCTTCATCACCCAAGTGCCATTAGAAGAAAGTGAAAACTGGAATAAAGGAACATGCAAAGAGTAACTGAGCACAGAGTTATAGGAGCAAGGTGTTGTTCTATTTTATAGATGAAGTTAAGTTACTGGACTTAAAAATGGTGGCAGGATCGAACGTATTGCCCAAATCTCCTGACTTACTTTTTCCTGTCTTTTCAAATTTAAAGATTACAACTGTGGTTGAAAACACCAAACCCTACTTCTCATTTTCCCTTCTCCTATCTGTAATGGCTAACACTGATGAAATGTTATTTGCTCCTTCCAACATTCCATCATCATTGTACTTTAGACAATAAACCCTCCACGTTTAGCACCAGATCCTTTTGACATACAACACTCTTGGTTTTGTAGCCAAAAGGAAAAATGAATTACTGGTGATGTTTCTAGGTTTCTAAAAACCCTTTCAATAACGTCTTAAGATTGTTCTGCAGTATAGTTATAGATTGATAATAAATATTCTCCCCTGAATCAAGAAAAGTTCTAATTATTTTTCTCAAACAGTTCTTGTCAATGGTAAGTAAACAACCAATTTCATCTGCTTTACCAAGAACCAAAGGTTTTAAGAAATAAGGGTGATTCATGAATAAACAAAAACTCCCATTTTTACCTATACACTCAGTTGTATCTATAAATCTTACGTTTTCCATTGGTGCTTGCTTATTTATTTATTTATTTATTTAGAGCACACTTGAGCAGGGCAGGGACAGAGAGAGAGCGACAGAGAGAATCTCAAGCAGGCTCTGTGCTGTCAGTGCAGAGCCCCATGTGGGGCTCGATTCCATGAACCATAAGACCACAACCTGAGCCAAAATCAAGAGTCAGACACTTAACTGACTGAACCACGCAGGCGCCCCAGCGCTTAATTTTTAACCCACATGGCCAACTCCATGCAACAGCTAGGTATAGGCTAAGCCGGAAATGGTTAGATCCAGATACAAATCTGAGGTTGCTATATAGGGGATCACAAGCTGAAGGCATTATGTGGCATTTGTCCTTTTCTGGACATGAATCTTGCACACAGGCCTGCTCCAGAGGTGATCAGCATAAGAAGATACTGGCATAAATAGTAACTGCCCTTCTGCTGGTTTTCAGTATGCCAACACCTTTATACACACAGGAACAGGCCAAGCTACTCACACTTACATAAATCTTTAATCTCGAAAAAACGCCACTGAGGCACATACATGTAAGTAAAACCAACTTTCAGTTCTTTACTAAACACACCTAACTCTATCTGGGTTAACTACCCAGTGATTTGTAACTAAACCCCTGAGAGCTGGAGAGGATGATGGAAACAGGTATGTCATCCGTAGTATCTCTTTAACCCATCACCTTCAGTAAAGCCTGTAATTGCTGTAGTTGAGGGGACACTGGTAGTAAATTAAGACCTTTCAGGTTTTATAAAAAGGATGCCCAACAAGCTGTGAGAAACATCTTAGGAGCTGCAGGACCAAGTCCAGCTCTATCTTACCACACTCACTGCCCCACCCGAGGATCCCACAGGGATAGAGAGGTCCTTGCTTAGAAAGAGCTGAGATCTCAAGATACTGCTCATGGCCAAGACGCCTCTTCTCCAAGCAGAAATAAAGCCCTGGGCACTGATGCTAAAGGCAAAATGGCAAAGTGATCGGTTTGGTGTAACAATTAAAGGTGACAGTAACAACTCCTGTGATCTGTGTATCATTTAATAGCTTGTAAAGTCCTTGGCACAGAACTTAACTGTTCTGGCAACATCACAGTCCTAAATTCAAGGTGAAGTACCTCTAGGAGCAATTAAGTAACTTAACCTATGGGGGGGGGGGGGGGGGTCAAGGTTCATACCCAAGTACTATAGAAATGCTGTGCCTTTTCTATCATATTTTGTTGTATGTCACCAACCTAAATACGAAAAAGAAACCACATCTGAAGATCAAAAATCAACTCTAATCTTCCCCAATATCTGTAAGCACATAAGCACACTAGAGAAGTGAAAACAATTATATCACAGAATTTCAATCAGTAAAATGGACCAAATGAGTATTTCACACTAAATGGAAATGCTATTTTAAGGAACAGAATATTTGTCAGAAGACAAACAGTAAGTAGAGATCTGATGGTGTTATCTGTGCCAAACCGAGATGATTTTAATATATTAATAAAGATATCACTACAGGAATCTGTAGGTAGTCACTGTTTTTTTCAGCCCAGGCCATCTCCATGGATCTGCATGGAAGAGAGAGCCAATCACATCTCTCCACTCCCGTGTCTCAGACACACTCATGCCCATGGACACATAGCAGGATTATTCTAGAGTGTATCTTTGAATTTTGTGTATTACGTTTACAAATGCATCACCAGTCCACCATCGGCTTCTACAGCACGAGGATTAAGAATCTGGGATGATACTCAGATCATATTTATCACAGAGCAAAAGAACTATATTATTAATGTAAATCTAAGTTAATAAACCAGATGGATTTCAGAGTGTGCAGGAATTTAAAATCCACCTAACCTTAATAAGCTTCTGTACCCAACAAGTGGAGCAAAGGTGTTTTTCCAAAAACAGTTGTTACGTATGACAAATGTGGGCTACTAATTTAGAAATACAAATAATTTCCAATGAAGTTAAATATAATGTGCATAATTTAATCCTTATTAATGATTCAGAAGTCACTTCTACATGTGACACTGTCTCAATATTAGTGTTATGAAAATCAGGGCGTCTGCCTGGCTCAATCTGTAAGGTATGTGACTCTTAATCTCAGAGTTGTGAGTTTGAGCCCCATGTTGGGTATGGAGATTACGTAAAAATAAAATCTTTTGGGGCGCCTGGGTGGCTCAGTCGGTTAAGCATCTGATTCTTGATTTTGGCTCAGGTCATCTCACACTTCCTTGAGATTGAGCCCAGCCTGTGTCAGGGTGATGGCCTGGTGCCTGCGTGAGGATTCTCTCTCCCTCTCTGCCCCTCCCCCACACATTTGCACAAGAACATGCACTCTCTCAAATAAACATTAAAACTAAATACACTTAAAAAAAATACAAATACTATCTTAAAAAGAGAAAGAAAAATCAACTATCATTTTTCTATAGAAGTAACACATAGTATTCTAGTCAGCATTTTAGTCAATAGAATGCTAAATACCAAAGGAGAAGGTCACACCATTTTGGTAATGATTGCTTATGGAAACTTAGCTACATTCTCACTTGGGTCTCCTTTTTAAGGAATAATATGAACAGTAGAGGTGAATCATCTAATTTAGATCAGAAAAGAACCTCAGAGATCCTCAAACATTTTCCTTGCCCCTCCCCCTCTACAAAATAAAAATGATGCCAGCCAGCCAAAGTTTGAAAAATGCCTCTTATGTGCTAGACCACCTTTCGAGGAACTAGAGACCCAGGGATGCACAGGCTGTGCAGGAAGGCCAACAATCACCAAGTAAGAAAGCAAGTGGAAGGCCCAAATAAATAAAACTATTCCTAAAATCACACAGGGGGTTAGACGCAGAGCCCGCTCATGCTCATGTTTCCTCCTGTTAAACCCTGTGCTCTGCAATGCCACAATGTCAGGATCTCAGAAACAAAGGACAGAAATCCAAAAGAAAAGGCAGAACAGGGAGACAAAGAGAAGGCTCAGAAAGAGGAAACTCGCACAATGCTTTGAGGGAGGGTACGTCTTTGGCACATTAATTTACCACTGCCAACCCTGTCAGTAATTGATTCCTCAGACAAAATAAGCCATAAAATGAAAAACAAAGTGGCTGTAAATCTGTTGATAATGGAATTAAAACAGAACGGACATATAAGTCCTCTGCTCTTTTCCACAGAAGCTCCCCGTCGCCATGCACGCACTCTGTTCATAGTGGAACATTTTCCTAACTTCCGATTTTAAAGTCTTTTTTTTTTTTTTTTTTTTAACATTTATTTATTTTTGAGAAAGAGAGAGCGAGCGAGCAGGGGAGGGGTAGAGACGGAGACACAGGATCCAAAGCAGGCTCCAGGCTGTCAGCACAGAGTCTGACACGGGGCTCGAACTCACAAAGCGTGAGATCATGACCTGAGCCAAAGTCGGATGCTTAACCCACTGAGCCACCCAGGTGCCCCTAAAGGATTTAAAGTTTTGAAAGAGCTTCCAATTCTCTTATGACTGGCCACCACATGGGTCTGATTCTCAGTCTATCAGGGCACAGGGCAATCCTCTATTCTTGCTGTTCATCATTTTCACAAGGTTGAAGGTGGAACCCTGCATCGGTTTAGTCCCAGGTTATAACTACCAAAGGCAAGCAGTTGAGGCTAATGTTTATAGCTCTCAGCTAGCTTGGCTAAGCAAAATGAGAAAAAGCATTCCATGTCTTCCACCTACCAGACCCCATTATTTCTTCACAGGGGCTCTGATTTGTGGCCAACTCTTAAAACAATCCCCATTGGAGAATGACCAACCAAAATGTACATGTATTTTCAATAGATTTCTTGCCTCTCCCTGGTCAAGGGAAATGGAATATATACAATTTCAACAGGTATTGAACCTATTAACTAATCCCCAAAACAATGAAATGAGGGAAGGCATGTACTTGTGGTATAACAACAAGAACATTTATTTTGACCACTATTAGAAGTTTTTAAGTCACATCAGTTAATCTGGAAAAGAGTGGTTTCCCAAATGACAGAACATTAACTTGGATGTTTCACATTTTCTTTTCATATGCTTAAATCTTTTGGTCTACATGAAGTCTTTCCCGTAACAGTTGAAAAATGTTTTATAAATTACTATGGAAGCATGGAAAATAAAACGCAAGGCATCTGCTTAAGAAATTTTTACATATTGGGAGGCCTAGGTGGCTCAGTAGGTTAAGCACTCAACTTTGGTTCAGGTCATGATCTCACGGCTCATCAGTTGGAGCCCCGCGTCAGACTCTGTGCAGACAACTTGGAGCCTGGAGCCTGCTTTGGATTTTGGGTCTCCCTCTCTCTCTGCCCCTCCCCCACTCACACTCTGGCTCTCTCTCTCTCTCTCTCAAAAATAAATGTTAAAAATTTTTTTTAAAAAAAGAAATTTTTACATATAAATTATTCGTAAGTTAATGATGAAGTTAAAAAATCTGAGAAAAACCACAGCCACGGCCAGTATACAATGCAAGGAAAAATTTGCTTCATACTGCGGAGTCTCAGTATGCATTTAGGAAGGCAAAGTCTGCCAAACTTTCACTGAAATTGTTCTAACAGTCTTCATCATAATATCATCTATCATTTACTGAATGCCCAATGTGGGCTACAGACCTCATGTAACATTTCTCTGAATTCTTACCTCTACCCCATCAGGTAGGTATTCACATATGTGGCGAAAAAATTTGTCGAAGTTACACAGAAAGTAGCTGTGGTGAAATATGGTGGAATTTGAAAGCAGGCCCCTTCAAGTACTGTCCGTATTCTTCCCAGCTGTAGTATTCACCCTAACACCCCCAGTTTCAGCCCTAATCACATTCATAATTGTTTTTATATAAAGGAAATAATGGTGATGAGTGTGATAAGACTAAATTCCCTCTTATCTAAGTCTACTTTCTTACAGTTGAAACAAAACTTAGCCTCTATTTTCTCTTAGGTTGAAAAGCTCAGGTTACTTTTTCCTCAGACGTCCCCTAGCCTCTCACCAAAAAGTAAAGCACAAAACACGCACACGCTCTAAGACATGAAAGCCTGCAATATCAGAGATTATTGGGTTGAGATGACAAGATTCCACTGCCCTCCTATCCCACCCTAAGTCCACACTATCTTTAGGTCCGTGGGTTCAGTCCTTCTCAACCCACAACAGCCTAGATTGTGTGTTGACCGCACCCAGAGCTGCCTTCAACACAAATGTTTGTCTTTCGATAAGATGATCTGTGCATTGCTGACATTTGTATTTTACCAATTTCATTAACTTATCCTGAAAGCACTTTCAGCTATCAAATTCTGTAAGGAAGGCTATAATCCAGAATTTCTCCACCGACTCAGATTAGAGTTACTGACGTAACATCTTTAATCACCGCCCCCTTCGATTTTCTTCCAATGATGGACTACCTCACAGGTGAGTAGCTGGTGTTTTAGCCCTGGAGATGCACGAGTAGGCACACCACACACCCGCACTCACGTTGGCAGAAAGCAACGTAACGTAAAGCAAATATATACACCAAGGCAGGATGATGCTGACTCTGAAATCACAACACAGAGGGAAATAGGTCGGTGAGCTCCGAAATGCTTAGGGTGCAATCAATCCTCCTTCTACTCAGGGCCTCAGCTTCCTTCCATGTCAAATTAAGATGGCGAAAGCTAGAGACGTAAAGAAAGCATTTGGCAGGCTAGTTCCTACCATACACAGTAGTTACTAGCACCATTGCGACCCACAGCAATGCAGGCTGGCCCATCTTCCCCAGCTGCCCCATTGTTTATCGATAAATAATTAGTAGCAGTCACTACCTTCCCCCTCTCTCCTCTCTTTTATAAGAGCTTTGTTGAGATATAATTTATATACCATGAAATCCATCTTTTTACAGTGTCTGATATAGACACTTTAACCGAACGACCAGCACCTCGGTTTAAGTTCCAGGACGGTTCTGTTACCCCCAAAAAAAGGAGCAGTCACTCCTCCCCGCCCCCGGCAAAAGCCCCTCTATTTTCAGCGTCCATGGGTTTGCCTGTTCCAGACATTATAAATAAGTGGAATGATACCGTATATGGCTTTTGTGTCTGGCTTCTTTCACTTGGTGTAATATTTTCAACGTTCATCCACATTTTGGCATTTATCAGTGGCTTCTTTCGGCTGAATGATATTCCATTGTATGCATATACCCCATCAAGTTTATCAATTCATAAAGCCAATGGACATCTGGGTTGTTTCCCTATAGGGGCTATTAGGGATTACCCTGCTATGAACATTCACCTCAGAGTTTCTGCGTTAACACGGGTCTTATTCCTCCTGGGCATATGCCTAGGAGTGGAATAGCTGAGTCATACGGTAACTCTATATTAAACTGTTTTAGGAAATGCCAAATTGTTTTCCAAAGCGGCTGTACCATTTTACATCACCACATGCAGTATATAACGGTTCCAATTGTTTCCCATCCTTGCCAACACTTGCTATTATCTATCTTTTTAACTACAGCCATCCTAGTACGAGTGGAGTATATTTCATTGTGGTTTTGATTTGCATTTCCCTGATGGTTAACAATTTTCAGCACCTTGGCAGCTCTTTCTGCCCACGGGTCCTGGCCCCATGCTTTAATAAAACCACCTTTTTGCACCAGAAAAGAAACAAACAAACAAGTAAAAAAACAACATTCAGCATCTTTTCATGTGCTAATTGGCAATGTATACAACTTCTTCATAGAAATGTCTATTCTGATCCTTTGCCCATTTTTAAATTGGGTCATTTTTTTATTCTTCAGTTGTATCTAGAATATATAAAGAATCTTACAAGTCCCTTCTGAAATATATGATTTGCATATATTTTCTCCCCTTCTAAGTTCCTTTTTCATTTTGTGGATTGTGTCCTTTGGAACACAAAAAGTTGTAATTTGGATGAAATGCAATGTATCTGTTTGTTTTGTTTTTTTTTTTTTCTTTTGCTGCTTGTGCCTTTACTGTCAAATCTAAGAATTGATTGCCTAACCCAAGGTTATGAAATGTTCCTCCTAGAGTTATTCAGTCTTAGCTCTTAACACTTAGGTCTATAACCCACTTTGAATTAATTTTTGTATATGCTATGAGGTAGAGGTCCAACTTCAGTCTTCTGCATTTGGATATCCAGTCCTAGCACATGTGTTGAAGAGACCATTCTTTCCTCTTCTGCACTGTCTTGGCATTCCTCTCACTCTTAAGTCCACATTCAGAGAATTTCATTCTTGTAGATACACATCCCTTTGATCTTGCTAATTTTCCAACTGCCAGGTATTTTATTACTCTACTTGAACCTCTAAATCTTTGAAGCAAATCTATGCTACATTTACTTTACTTCAGCTTGGCCAGTCACTTACATTTAAAAACATTTATCAAGTACCTACTATCGGGTACCAGACAGTATTCTAGATTCTCAAATATAACCCCAACGAGGCACTAAGAGTTCTTGAGGATGGCTATAAAATTATACTGTATTTCATGATGGAGAGGGCGGCAAAGCACCAAAGATGCTGAAAAACAGAACCGCGATTTCTGTGTTGGAGGTTTTTGAAAGGTCACACTGGGGAGGGCTATTTGAATGAGAAGGATGACTGAACTGTCAGACCAAGAAAGTCTCTAGAGTATTCTAAGAGAGAAATAATGGGTACAAAAGTATGTAGTTGAGAGAAGACCTGTGATGTATCCAAGGGACAGAAGTTTAAGGTGGTAGCAATGTAGGCCAACAGGAAAAGGTGGCCCTCAAAAGGAGAGCAAAGCTAACTATTCAAGATCCATCCTCTATACTAGAGAACCTGAACTCTGCTTCTATGTGATGTACACCCAACTCTAGATCTGAACGAGGGAGCCACATGTATTTGAGGAAAAGAACTGTGGGGATACAGTGCAGAGGTGATGCACATAGGGACAGACCAGTATTGGGCACTTCTCAAATATGTCCAGCCAGGAGAATTTGTGTGTGTGTGTGTGTGTGTGTGTGTGTGTGTCTGTGTGTGTGTGTCTGTGTGTGTGTGTGTGTGTGTGAGAGAGAGAGAGAGAGAGAGAGAGAGAGAGATTCTTTCCACAACTACATGACAAAATGTACTTTGCTCCTTAGATTTCTTGGTGATGACAAGTCTCTTAAGACATTTTACTCTTGGTTCCACCTTCCCCATTTCCTTGAAGGATATGTGCTGTGCGCTTTAAAAAGATGTTGTATACACATTCTACCAATGCAGAATTTCATTGGTAGAAATGTCAGTTTTCTTCCATATGAACAATTGGTTTTAGGGGTGCCTGGGTGGCTCAGTCGGTTAAGCATCCGACTTCGGCTCAGGTCATGATCTCACGGTCCGTGAGTTCAAGCCCCGTGTCGGGCTCTGTGCTGCCAGCTCAGAGCCTGGAGCCTGCTTCAGATTCTGTGTGTCTCCCCCTCTTTCTACCCACCCCCCCCCCCGGCTCACACTCTGTGTCTCTCTGTCTTGCAATAATAAATGTTAAAGAAAAAAAAATTAATGAAAAGAAAAGCAATTGGTTTTACTCAGACAGACTTCACTGCCAGGTATCAGTAGTATACTTAACGCTGGGACTCTCTTCTGATTCAGGAGCCCAGTCTAAATGAAATTGAACACATGCCTTACAGACTGCTTTTTTCTCTTTTCTCAACTGAGCATCCAAATTATTCCATTTCTACTATCCTTCCAATATCCTCTAGCATTTTCTGCCCTAATTCTCAGTTGAGAAAGTATCGCACTACGTTTCTATCATCAGTTTTATGAAAGCGAGTTTACAGTTCTGCTATTAATCCTTCTACCCAGATTCTCTATAGAAGTTTTCAGGGAATCAGAAATATACCACGGGCTAAAATTTT
Source organism: Panthera leo (assembly GCF_018350215.1). NCBI lineage: Eukaryota > Metazoa > Chordata > Mammalia > Carnivora > Felidae > Panthera > Panthera leo. Next base: position 93,795,872 of record NC_056687.1, read on the forward strand.
TCTGTTTTTCCTAGGACTCCCAAACAAACGTTTTGTAGTGAGTGCAATCACAGGAACACCACTAGCAAGGAAAAGCACACTGGAGCTTCTCTGCCCTAGAATGTCCCAACTTTTAACTGCTATTCCTTAAATGGACCTTTAGTGTGTGAAAGGAGGTGTTATTTCTGCTGTCACAATTGTGAGAACTGTACACGGTTCAATGGAATGAAACACTTCCTCAAAATAAATGAGGAGACATAATGGAATTCTACATTCCTGTTCTTTTCTGTTAATTGACTGGTGACGTGAACGTGATCCATCATCGCGTGTCCTGGCTGGAGGGGCCTGCTCTGCACCCTTTCTCCTTCTACTGATTCTTATTTACAAAGACTTGGGTAAAACAAGTCATTTAATTGCAACAGTGGGGAAACTGGCCGACATTTTGACTATTCAAAAAAAAAAAAAAAAAAAAAAAAGATGTCAAATTGGCTCATGTAAAAGTAGGGATGGAAAAAATGAAATTATAGTGGCTGCACTATGGCTCAGACAGTGAAGAAATCGCTAAGTTTTAACATCAGAGAAGGATAAATCTTTGATTCCTGCCTGCACTTTAGCAATTTTCCTATGTAACTGCCAATTTTTTTCACCCTAACAAAATCATTAAAAACTGAAAATTACAGATTTTAAACCACTTTAAAAGCAGACAGAGGAAGAATAGAAAGGGACAAAATCCAGAATATAATCCAAAAAATGTTAATGCAATGATTCTCTTCCATGGGTAGTAAAATTATAAATATTTTCTTTTCTATTCTCTCCTGTCTTTTCTGTTTTTTTTTTTTTTTTTTTTTTTCCTAAGGAGCACAGAATGCTCTCGTAAGCACACAAAGAAAGAACAAAATGGGCAGAGAGAAAAATAGTCAATTCGGCATCTGGAAAGGAAGCTGTACCGGGAGAGAAGGGACGTGCTCATCCTGCAGTGAGCACGGGACAAAACGAAAGTTTGTACAGACATCCACGTTCCAGGCACCCTGAGCGTCGTAAACTTTGTCTGGTTTCTCCTTTAGCATTTATCCTGACTTCTTCTCTAATCCTTCCCACGTACCTCTGAAACCGCTATCGCTTTTTAAATTGCTATTGCTATTTTACTAAGAAAAATTATATCTCAGAGAAATGTTAAGTCCAACAGCAGCCAAGTTCTCCTCTCATCATACTCAACAATTCACCAAGCCCAGGTGAGGACACATTGCAGAGAAATGAGACTCCAATCATAGAGGGGCAGACCCTATTTGCTTTAACAATGTCTCCTTTGGTATTTTTACTAATTAAACCTATCTACCAATTCTTTCTTTCCAGCAAATTGTGGTACAGACAGAAGGAAATCTCTCCGGCATAATCAGGTGTCAACGCACCTTGGCTGAGGACAGCCTAGGCGCCCTACTGTGTTTCTCTCTCTCTGGCTCCCCGGCCACTTAAGAGGCAAGACTTGGGAAGGACTATGTGGTGCTACAAAAATGATGGCAACTCTAGGATTACCCTAACGAAATTACTTTTGAGGTAAGTTTTTAAGTTGTAGCATATATTCTCTTGAAACAACGACAGTGCCCATAATGAGCGGAGAAGTCCATCCAGTGGTTACCTGTGAGATGTAACCTGGAGGCACATGGATGGGGGGAATGGATCCATTAGGTGACATCATGGGAACTTCAGCAGGTCCTATAAGAGACAAGAGTAAGATATCAAGAGTTGAAGAAACACACATTATTCAAAATGATATTGGTGTTTTAAAAATATTATCAAAACTGAAGAGAATTAATTACTTGGACTAATTTTGAGGAAAAAAAATAGATCCTACTGTAAAAGTAGGCATTGTCAGGAACACTCCTGTCAAATTTACCTGGATCATTTCAAAGTAAAGCATTCAGTTAACAAGACATTATTTCCAAAATATTAAATTCAATAAACGTTAACCACATGTCTACGGAAAACAAAGAGTAGCAGTTACTGAAGTCAGTTACCTAAGACATAGTTTGAGTTAATATTTAATTACAAAGAAACTGATCGTCATAAGGTTAAAATCAACTTCTAACACCCTTCCAATGATCCTGTGATTAAATGATTTCCCTAGAAGTGCAAGAAGCTCACGGTCACTGGTTTTTAGTTTGGTAGCTGGCTGCCCTATTTAGCAACCCACCGCCCAAATGTCTGTCCGAAGCTGTGTTTCTAGTCTGAGATGCGACTTCCTGGCTCCAAGTGCCTTGTGTTGTTTATTTGCTTTCTCCTAAAGTGTGTTGTGCTGCGGGCAATTAAAATTGTTTGGCTGTAACAAAAACCAAGAGAAAGACAACACTTTTCTTGGCAAAAGAAGACAGATCCCACTACCCAGTGCTACATTTACACTGGAAGCATAATGCACCTTTCACCTGCGAGTACAATCCAGGGTTATAAATACTTTGCAGGGGAGGCCAGTGCAGGGTGTGTGGAGGGACAAGGATACTGGGTGCCTATCAGCAGGTCTGCAAGTACAGGGTAAAAACTAGGAGCAAGGCAGAAAAGATGCTAATCTTCACGTAAAGCTCCATATGACTAGAGCATTCACTCCAGCTCCATGGACAACATACCAAGCAACTAAACTATGTGATAAGTTCTGAACACATACAAAACCACAGCAGTAACGCACATGCTGACACACTGGCAAATCAATGAAAGCGAAAGACAACGACGACATGAGAGTGGATAATTGCATGAACCCATTCCATTTTTAAGTGCGACTTAAACTAATCCAACCACCAGCCACTGAAGGCACTTTCCAAATCATCTTCCAAATCCATCGTTCTCTTCAGCCTCAGCATTTTGGCCCCAGCCATCAAGGCATTTAGACATTTACTAAATTTTTATTTGACTCACTTAAAAAAACACATCGGCAAGTATTTCAGCCTTAGCCTGAACACTGTCTGTGAAACCCAAGGGTTAATGCACTCAAGCTTTATAAGCAGGTGTTAAAAGCATGGCCTCTGACTGGTTTCAGTCCCTAGCTCACTATTCACACTGGGTGTGTGACCTTAGACAATTCATTTAGACTTTGAGTCTCACTTCTCAACAGTTACAAACGAGAATAACAATTCCTACCTCACTAGGTTGGGTTTAAAGACTAAGCTCAATAATACAGGAAAAAGTGCTTAGAGCACTGCGTGGCCCAATAACGGCTCATCAAAACCGTTACAATTTTTTTCTGTTTATTTGTAACTTACTGCTGTGTCTTGTTTGTTACAATTACACTGAGTACAATTTTTTTTTTTAATATTCCATGTTCCACATGATTCCACAAAATCAACAAGAATACATTTGATGTATTATTGACTTAAGAGGCAAACCTTGCTCATCAGATAAATAACAAATATTTCACAGTACAGACTGTGAACAGAAATGGTACCATCTCCATAAAATATTGCTTTTTAATCATTGAAATATACACCAGGCAAACAGTCTCTTAACCCCAGACATGACCCCTAAAACTGTTAAAGTCATTTGTATAAAATGCTTTAAAGCGTGTAGGACAACTAAGTGATTTACAGCCAGAAAATGTTTTCTTCCCCGCCTTGATTTCGAAAGTAGCCAAATGACTTTAACATGCTTGTTCCCCCTTCCTCTTGTCACTGTCCTCAAACCCTTTCAAAGGGCATTGCAAAATATATAGTGATGGCTCCCAAAACTCAGCTGTGCCTTGGAACCCCAAGGTTCCTCTCCTTTCTGAAATACACCGCCATACCCACAGGCATTTAGGAGCGTAAGAGCTAGCAAAATGAAATCCATTCACAATGGTGGTATGAGAAGTTAAAGTTTCTCCAAATACTGATCTCCTAATCAGTGAGTTTACTGCCTCTGCTGAACTGTTTGTGTTTGAGAACCCCCCTGATATTATTACTACACTTCCCTAATGAAAACAAAGTGCTCTTACTAAACTTCTAGGACTACTAGGTTCCTTTTGATTTTTTAATCAATACCCTTTAATCAACACACAAGACGTAAATGATACAGCTCTTAGAATATGCTGAAAATTATTCTTTTCTTGTTCAAACTAACACTTGATATATTGGGGGAAGGAGGAGGGAGCCACACACTTTTCTTAAACCAATCTCCTCTCTGACTATATTGGGAAAGCACTGAACTATTAAAACTTTTCAAAAAAAATTTGAATTTCTTATGTATTTGGAAGCTTTAATTAAACACTTACGTTACATATAGGTAGATATGCACAGATATGTCTATGTCAATTAAATAATCTAAAAACAAAAGTAAACACATATATACAGTACTTCCAAACTATGGTCAGATTTCTTTTTGGGGGAACGTAATTAAGAAGCAAGCCCAGCTAGAGACCGCATGAACTCTTCCATAGACAGATGAAAAATGTCACATGCACAATTTTTAGAATGGAAGAAGAATGTTTGCTGAGAGCCAAGTAACCCCATGAAAAAAATGCCTTGGGTAATTTGATCAATTTCAGGTTTTAGCCTATGACTTCAAATGTCAAGAATTCCTTTTTTCCCCCCACTGAACAAGATGTGAAACACTAATAAGAACCATGATTGTTTATAGTCATTAAAAAATTTAACTGCAATATGCAAGTGCATGGTCTCCCATCTTAAAAGTCTGCCAGCATTTGTTAATGATTTTTCATTTGCTTATAGCAAACCTTGAACAAGAAAGGCTGGAGAGCAGTGTAGTCAATCAACAGTAATTCCTACAATGATGCGAGGACTATACTCCCACATCAAAGAGACTGAAGGAAAGCCCAGTGTTGTATTTTTAGGACCACACATGTCCATGGAGAGATTCTGAGCTCCTACCAAGGCTGTGAGGACATTCTGCTTCCTCCTGCTACCAGCGACCCCCAGAGCTCACACACGTATATAACCCATGCTCTGATGCTATACTCAGAACCTTCGCCCATTCTGGGGGCAAGGTTAACTAGATGGACTTGAGCTGAGCATACAAAGGAGGGTCAGACACGTAAGAGTGGTGGAAAATTGGAACGCAGGGTATAAATTATCATTTAAACCAGCTTTAGAAAAAGGCCAGCTATAAATAAATAACTATCCCACAATTTTGGACAATTTTAAATGGTATTTTAAAAAGTGGAGTATTCACCAATAGGTAAATAAGCAGTGACTAAACACACTTAGTGTATTTGTCTATAAACTGATACTGTGTGCCCAAATGGCTATTTTCAACAATAGTCCTTAGTAGCAATAGATCACATTCTTATCTTAATAGTCAAATATTGTCTTGTTCAAAAAAGATGTAAGGGGGCTGAAATCACAACATAGCAAGATAAAAGAAACTGAGAAAAATAAAAGCAAAGGCAAAATAATGATGTGATAAAATCCAATAAACCCTATAAAAGTGACCCTCGTGTCTTTCTAAATAGCCAATAGAGACATTCTTGCCAGCAGTGGTCCGAAGGATAAGTCCCTAGCTAGCAGGTAAGCAGATAATTATAGTGCAAGTCACTATCAGAACAAATGGTCTACATCAAAGTGTACTGTGCTGCTTGTCACTGATCTAAGACTGAATATGAAATGTGAGGTTTTCTGATGAATTTTGTAAATGTCTAATAATGAATTTCCAATTATTTATGGTGACTCAAAACATGTAGACAAAATAAGAGATTGTGCAGGCGCTTTGGGAAACTTTTGACATTTTCTTTTTTTTAAGCTTATTTATGTATTTTGAGAGAGACAGAGCGCAAGCCAGGGAAGGGCAGAGAGAGAAGAAGACAAAGGATCTGAAGCGGGATCTGTGCTGACAGCAGAGAGCCAGACATGGAGCTAGAACTCAAGAATCGTGAGATCATGACCTGAGCCGAAGTCAGACGCGTAACCAACTGAACCACCCAGGTGCCCCAACTTTCTTTTTCTTATTTTCATTTTTTAAAATTATTCCACACTGATTAATCACACAAGAGAATGAAAAGGAATACAAAAATAAGGCACAGGTCCTCAAAACAAACATCCTAACTTCAAAGAAACTTAAAATCTAGTGTATACCAGAATCACCTGGAGTGTTTCTTAAATCTAGTTTCTAACCTCTGCTTCCCACAGTTTCAGAATCAGAAGGTCTGGGGCAGGTCCCAAGTATTAGCATTTCTACCAAGTTTTCAGGTGATACACATGCTGCTGTCCAGGGGCCACACGTTGATAACCTATGATTTAGTGGGTTAAAAGATGATAAGCACCCCCAGCTAACATCATACCTAATGGGTAAAGACTGAAATTCCACCCCCCACCCCCCACAACATCAGGAACAAGACAAGAATGCCCACTTTCATCACCACTATTCAACAGGACAATTGGGGGGGGGGGGGGGAAGAAGAGGCATCCAAATTGGAAAGGAAGAAGTAAAACCAGATCTACTCACAGATGACATAATCCTGTATGAGGAAAATCCTAAAGATTCCATAAAAAATTACTAGAGCTAATAAATGAATTCAGTAAATTTGCAGGGTACAATGCAACACATAACTCAATTGAGTTTTTATACACGAGCAATGAACAATCTGAAAAAGAAATTTAAAAAGACCAATTCCATTTACAACAGCATCCAAAAGAATATCTAAGAAATAAATGTAACCAAGGGGGGTGAAAAACTTTGACACTTAAACTACATTACTGAAATAAATTAAAGACCTAAGTGGAACTAAAGAACACCTAAATGAAGACATGGGATGGAAACTTAGTATCGTTAAGATGGCTACTCAAAGTGATCACACAGGCAATGTAGTCTCCATCAAGATTCCAGCGGCCTTTTGGGCAGAAATGGAAAAGCTAATCCTCAAATTCATATGGAATTGCCAAATGCCCCAAACAGACACAAGAATAAATTCGGGCCTCTACTTGACATCATATACAAAACTTAATTCAAAATGGATCAGAGACCTACATACAAGAGCTAAAACCATAAAACTCTTAGAACAAGACAGGCTACATTTCATGATGTTGAATTGGACAATGAATTCTGAGATCTGATATCAAAAGCACAAGCAAGAACAACAACAAAAAAACCTGGAATTCATCAAAATTAAAAACTTTGGTGCAGAGGACATTTGTAAGAAAGTGAACTCACAAACTACAGAATGAGGAAAAATATTTACAAGTCATATATCTGATAAGAGACCTGCATCCCAAATATATAAAGAATTCTTACAAGGCAATAAAAAAATAAACAGCCCAATTTAAAAATGGGCAAAAGGCTTGAATAGACATTACACCAAAGAAGATATACAAACAGCCAACAAGCATGACATGTTCAACATCATTAGTCATTAAGGAAACACAAATTAAAACCACAATGAGGTGCCACTTTACGCCCACTCCAATGGCTATTCTCAGAAAAATGGAAAATAAGTGTTGGGGAGGATGTGGAGAAATTGGAATTCTTGTACACTGCTGGTAAGAATGTAAAATGGTAGAGTCCCTGTGGAAAACAGTTTGGTGCTTCTTCAAAAATTTCAACATAAAATTACCATATGACCCATCAATGTAACTCCTTGGTATATAACCAGAAGAATCAAAAACAGGAACTCAAAGACATATACACACACATTCACAGCAGTACTACTGACAAAAACCAAAAGATGGAAAGAGCCAAAAGGTCCATTCAAGTATGAATGGATAAATAAAATATGACAGAATACAAAGAAATATTATTCAGCCATAAAAAGGAATCAAATATGCTACAATGTGGATGAAACTTGAAAACATTATGTTAAGTGAAAGCCAGTCACAAAAGATCACATATCATATATAATTCCATTTATATGAAATATCCAGAATAAGTAAATCAAAAGAGACAAAACTCAAATTTGTTGTTTCTAAGGGCTGAGGCAGGGGAGGGATCTAGAGAGAAACTGCTTACTGGGTGCAGGGTTTCTTTTAGGGAAGATGAAAATGTTTCAGAATAGAACTAGTGATTACACAGCACAGTGAATTTACTAATTTACTAAATGCCAATGAATTAAAAGCGTTAACTTTATGTTATGTGAATTTCACTTCATTTTTTTAAGATGATGAGCATATAACCAAAAAAAAAAAAAAAAAAAGGCGGGGGGGGGGGGGGGGGGAAGATAGTAAAACTGGAGTTACTAACAAATTATCGAAAAGCAACAGAGTAGCAGTCTCCTAGAGGACATTTTCATTCCTCATACATTTGTATTTGGGAGGATGCTATTTCAAGATGCTGTGCTATGCAAAGACCAGTAAGATACATTCTCCATCCTCAAAGGACTGATAGTCTAATTATGGGGATACGGACATATAAACAAACGCAAGGAGGCATTTCAGGCGCTGTCTAAATTCAGCAAGATTTTAAAAGATTATCAACCCCTGGACACATTAGTAATTACAGAAATAAGCATTTAAAGGGCCCTTTGGATTTGGTAGAGTAGATTTAGTCGCTTCTAATTTTACTTTCCTTCTGGAGTAAATTTTGTTGTTCCTTAAAACGCTGCTAAGTCATTTTTCCGTTAGGTGTAATTTTCATACAGAAGCCAGGTATAGATGGCACATTTCCATGGCTCAGATAGGCTGGTCTCTCTAACCTGGAACTACTTCCCAGAGGCATTCTGCCAGAGAGGAAACAGGCTGGGAGCAGCAGAATCTGAACAGCGTGAGGAAGAAAAAGTCGTGAATCTAAGGAGGCCTGGGTTTGAATGAACCTTATCACAGTCTAGCATGACCTTGGGCAGGTTTCTTAAAATCTCTCTGGTTAGTACATTTCTGACTTAAAAAAGGGATGACAAAGGCTATTTTCAAGGTTGTCCTGAGGACTGCAAGATGTAACGTATGTAAGATACCCTAGCATGGTGCCTGGTCAAGTAACTGTATTTGAAAAGCAACTTTACCATTGTGATGCTAGAAGAAAAATACTGTATGAATAAAGAGATTAATAGTGTGCAATCATTCACCACAGAGACAAATAAAGAATTACAGTTGCTCAAATGAGCAAGTTAATTGTTTTGTTCTTGACATTTTTTTCTTCTAAAAACACATTCGCATTCTGTACCTTGGAAATAGTATCCTCCATTAAAAAAAATGTAATATATTCAAGATATATCAATTGTGATTTAAAAATAAGAACCAAAATTTAAAAAGGGAAGGATGCATGCTTTCCCAGAGTTATCTACTTCTCCATCCTATTCCTAGCTCTCTACCTCTCCCCAAATTACCTGTTATCTTTCCCTAATTTCTAGGAAACCTTAGAAAGTTGGGTGTGCCTAACTTTCAAAAGTCCTGAGACAGCTCTAAATCAAAGGATCAGCCCTTGTTTTCTGCAAGTCGATCCCCCACTTGTCTCTGACATTGGCTTCATTACAAGAATTTCTAGTCTGGCTCAGCCATTGTCCTTAAGAGTAGCAAGTGACCATAACAACAAATTGCCTAATGACTAAACATTCCTGCTGAAATCTTGTAGTCAACCACTCCACCAAGAACCAAAACTGAATTACTGATAGGATTCATAAATAATGGGTCACCACCTCTTATCACTTAACCATTTCAACACACAAGGAGGTGCTTTGTTAGTTATCTGGCCTGCTTTGCCGATTTGAAATGCAAGTCTTTCCTTTCCAAATGTTTCTCTTGGAACCTGTTTTCCTGCTTAGCTGTTATAAGGGCATGGGGAATTGGAAGACAAGGGTTTAATTCTCACATGAGACTAAACTGCCGAAATCCCAATTTTCTACAATTTCAATAAAACTAAGATATATCTACCCAATTTACCTTATCAAGTTGTTTTAAGGCCTAAATGCTAATAAAATCCACATAATTACTGTGTGATCAGAGTTAATATTTTATTGAACTCCATAAACCCTTATCGTACGAGATGCCATAAGGAATTAAAAGCCACAGAGAGGATTTTACAACACGTATGTTAACAATAAACTACTATAAATAAGCAGCAATTGTTTTATTAGAGGCCAAGAGCTCTAGAACTGGAAGATAAAAATTATCCATGGGGTGGGGAAGGGAAGCACTGAAAACTCTCAGTGACTGGGGCAATCAAGAGTCAAATCAGTTGGTGAATCCGTTCACAATAGGCATGATGATCTAACAGTTTTAAAAAGAACTTGATTTAAATTCAGGGCTTCAGAAATGCACACTAAAACTGTCCAAGCTACTAGTACCTTGAGAGGCCGGTAACACAGCCCTCCCCTCCTGATTTTACAACTCTTGATTGTTGCTTTGTTCAGTTCAATAAACCTTTGCTGAACCCGGTCTAGTTGCCAGAGCCCGTGCAGGATGCCAAGGACACAATGACATTGAAGAGAACAAGCATTTCTGTTCTTAATTACGGAGAGAATGGCATGCAGAATGAGTAATGCGCAGGTGCACAGAAGTGCGTGGGGGGAGGGGGGAACCCAGCTTCGTGTCCTGCGTTTGGCCTGAGGCTTCTGTGACAGACACTCTGTAACTCAGCATGGAGTCAGGCATATAGCCCAGACAGCTCAAGCAGCGGGACTATTTGGTGCAACTCTGGTCTAGCAATAGAAATGATTAAAGAATTATATAGAAGGCCTATGAGAAATAGTTCAAGAAGTTGCTCTTTGGGAAAAACAAAACAAAACAAAACAAAACAAAAACAGAAAACAGTGTGCTCACAACTGATGCTGAAGCTCGACCTCCCAAGGTCTCTTGGCCCCGCTTTCAAGTTCACCTTTACTGTCTTATCCAAATGTGGAATATATGTTACCAGTCTACAGAGGAAACACATCCAGTATTACCCTGCTAATTCAACTATCTAAATGAACACGGAGATTCAGTCTGTCTTTGTTTTGATTTGTAATGTCAGGTTTTAATGGCAGATAACCCATGGACTTGCTTATTTATACTTAAACCAGAACTTTATAATATAAACTTCAAAGCTCTCAGGAATGATACCAATACAACTCAATAATACTGAGAAAGGGTTTCTGATATTTTTAAAAAATTTTTTTAACATTTTTTATTTTATTTTTGAGAGAGACAGAGACACAGTGCAAGCTGGGGAGGGGCAGAGAGAGAGAGAGGGAGATATAGAATCCAAAGCAGGCTCCAGGCTCTGAGCTGTCACCACAGAGGCCGATGCGGAGCTCGAACCCACGAAACTGTGAGATCATGACCTGAGCTGAAGCTGGCTGCTTAACCAACTGAGCCATCCAGGCGCCCCGGGTTTCTGATATTTTAAAAAGAAAAGCCTCTGCAAATATTAGCAGCAAAGTTAAAGGTATCAAAAAGGGCATTAAGCACTTTATTTCAAAGCCTTCTTTCCCAGCATATGTTCTTTCTTTTTTTTTAATGTGTATTTATTTTTGAGAGAGGGAGGAAGAGGGAGGGGGGAGAGAGAAAGAGAGAAAGACAGAGAGAGAGAGCGAGCGAGCAAGCACGGGTGCACCAGAGTGTGAGTGGGGGAGGGGCAGAGAGAGGAGACACAGAATCTGAAGCAAGTTCCAGGCTCTGAGCTGTAAGCATAGAGCCTGACGTGGGGCTCAAACCCACAGACTATGATATCATGACCTGGGCCGAAGTCAGATGCTTAACCGACTGACACACCCAGGCACCCCAGCCCAGCGTATTTTCTATCATGCCCCTCAAGAGCATTAGCGAGAACCCTCGTCCCTTCCCCACACACGGTAAAGAGGACCACTTCACCCAACAGCTGGTATTCCAACTAGTAACAAACTCAAGAGGGAGTTACCAAGAACAGTGAGTCAAAAAAGCTGAGCATAATTCCAGTGGAGCCCTCCCAAGCAGTTCTCATTAAGTGTAAAAATTATTTAGAGCAGAGTATTTTAAATTTCATTCTATATGTCCCAAGCTAAGACACAAACTGCTGTTTTTAAAGAAAAGCATTAAAGGCTATTAATTTTATAGGGAAAAGGATCAGAAAGATTGTTGATTAAAAGGTGATGGCTAGGAGAGCAACTGAGGATGTGCCAGCAGGAATGGGCAGAATTTATTCGCTGTGGCCCTGACGATTTTAAAGGGGTTGCCTTCATTCTCTCACCAGTTTTCACTGCTCTCCAGGAGGGTTAAAAGGGGAAGAGGGATGAATAAAATGTCCACTCTTCTTTTCCAGACCCCCACTCCCACCCCAAATGGCTGGCCACAAGGCCCTCCTCTCCCAGGGGGGGACAGAACAGTGAGCAGAATACAGGACAGCAAATAGTTTCTTGCATAACAACTTTGTGAAGCACTCAGGGGCAAGCGTGCACTTCCTATGCTATCTGTGCTCTGCTTCACAATTCCAAGGTCATGCTCTAGTGGGGCAAGTCTGAAAAAAGTACCACAATTATTAACCAGACAATATGTGATTTCATTCCTTACAAGCCACTGGACATTATTCATGTTACAAATGAAAGAACATTAAAAACATCACCCACCTGAGAGCTGCATTACAAATAACACTGATGTATAGCTTTACCCACGTATCATTACTCAATGTATTGAGGCGAGTGCAATTATCCATTGCTCTAATGAGGTTTACAAACCAAACCAAAGAGGATCCCCTCGAACTATTCTCAGGGTAGCAGTTTCCCTTGCAAGAGAGCTTGCCGAAAAGGGAAGTCTTTGCCAACACTCTAAAGGCATTTTATTGACAACATCCCAACACGGTTTACTAGCTTAGTTCTTTTAACTCACGCACCTGAAATCTCAATGTAAGAGAGCAATATCTGAGATCCATGGAACAGAACTACTTTCAAAAAAGCAACAGTTATTATGGAAATGGAATTAAAAAAAAAGGAATTTAATGTTTCATAAGACACCAATGACAGTTTACCTGCCCGACGCCATTTTCTCTCCAAGCTAGGAGGCCTGCTCCCGCACTCACAAGTTCCCAATGTCAGACTGGAAATTGTCTCTCACAGCCAAGACCAGCAATCTTCTGAAATTAACTTAATTTTACAAAAGTGTTTTGATTGCTAATAAAACTTCTCTAAATTGTCCGGTGGCTGGGATCTAATAAGGGGTTTTGAAATGACAAGTTCAATTTATAGTTCTAGTCTCTGCCTTACCTAAACCACACCAAGGAAGCCAGGAAAGTAAATGAGAGTTCCTATACACCAGCCATGTTTACACAGCCTGTTGCTTTCACTCTTTTGTTTGTATGTGAAAAACAAAGGGCAGGCTGAGGACTGACAGTAAACAACACCACAAATAGGTTAGGCTCTCTCATTTGAAGTCTGATCAAAGGCAGTCAGTAAACACCTCTGAGTGAGTAACTGTGGGAAGGTTGGGTCACCCTGGCCAGCTATTTTCTCAGCTATAAAAATGTGCTGACACAGTTACTGTTTGAGGGGCAGCAGACTGCTTTATGGCATAAATACTTTCTAGTCCTGGCACAGTGGTTCCACAGAAACAATCTGACTGAACAGGCTACAATTTCACTCTCAAGAATGAACCCTCCCATCACTAAGGGGGCCTGAGACAAAGGAAAATAAAGGGTCTATGTTTAGGGAACAGGTTACCAGGAAGGTGTCCCCACTGATACGCGGCTATTTTTTTCTAAGCTGAAAAAGCAGCAGGCTTCTCAAAGAATGGATCTATTTTGAAGTTATCTCATCCAGACACCTACCAGCCCTCAGTTTGCTAATCAGGAATGACCAAGACTAGGCCTACACCATCTGAGGATCGGTAAGAAGGGGAGAAGGAAAACTGATCAATATGTTCAATAAAAACAAACAAAACTACATCCAAATGGGAATCTCACATCTGGTACTAGCAGTGGTTAAACAAGACCATAACACATGCAGATATGCATGATACACAAAACATGAGCAAGTCAAAAATCCCTTCAAGGTAAAATATTAGGACTGTACCCCTTCCTTTCTAGACATTCCTATTCAGATTGAACTGTGAGCATCAATTTTTGTCTTTTTCTCCATCACTGCCTTTGAGAAACTACTGTTGTTGTGTGACTTCCCTTCCCCCTGATTTCACCTATAAAATAATCCCCAGGTATGTCTGTGCACCTGTCCTGAAGTTCAACAAGACACTCCTTCAGCCTCATACTTACCAAGGAGTACCAGGTTCACTTTTATTTATTTATTTTTTTTAAAGTTTTTTTTTTTTTTTTTTTTTAACGTTTATTTATTTTTGGGACAGAGAGAGACAGAGCATGAATGGGGGAGGGGCAGAGAGAGAGGGAGACACAGAATCGGAAGCAGGCTCCAGGCTCTGAGCCATCAGCCCAGAGCCTGACGCGGGGCTCGAACTCACGGACCGCGAGATCATGACCCGGGCTGAAGTCGGACGCTTAACCGACTGAGCCACCCAGGCGCCCCCCAGGTTCACTTTTAGAAGACGAAAACAATGTCAAAATATTTGATTCAAAATTTCCCAGCCACAGGTATGAGGTCAGGTCTGTTGGGCAATGTGTTGCTAGAACTAAGTGAAGGCAGGTAATGAAAAGGAAGAGTTTGGGATAGAAAGTTGACCCTCTCTTTGAAAAGAGGGGAGGATCTAGACAGATAACCTAACATGGAAGAAGGGGTAGGGGAAGCAGGAAGAGAAAGCAACCTGGTGAACTTAGTCGGGGACAACTACAGACCAGGCAGAAAACTACACTCAGAAAATATTATGGCCCCAATTAATCTCAACTGAATTGTTTTCCAATTCAATTGACACATTAAAAGGTCTGTGGTGACGGCACACACACGATATTTAAAATGGCAACATATAAAAAGCATCACGGGAGGCTGGTCACTGGTTCATTTCAGCTTTCAAATGGAATTTTTAAAAGCTCTTCTCTTCAATGTACTCCCCACCCCCAAACCAAGTGGTGCTCAGTGGAGACACGGGTTCCCGTCTGCAAGGCCTTGGGCAATTCACTTAACTGTTCATGTCAACGGTTTCAAATACAAAGTGGAAAAAAAAAAAAAAAAGGAACCTAATAAATTCTATGTTTCCTTCAACAGTAATATGTTACATGGCACTGGTGTCATTTATATCTATGCTTGCAATTCTACAAAACAGCTGTTGGTTGACAATCCCTAAAATCCTTCTAGCTAGGAGCCTCAAATGTGAGTTACATTAGAGTCCCTGAGGCCTGGGGCGCCTGGATGGCTCAATCAGTTAAGCGTCCATCCAACTCTTGGTTTCGGCTCCGGTCATGATCTCACAGCTCTGGAGATCAAGCCTTGCCACCAGGCTCTGTGCTGACAGTGTAGAGCCTGCCTGGGATTCTCTCTCTCCCTCTCTCTCTCTCTGCCCCTCCCCACTCATATTCTCTAGAAAGAAGGAAAGGGGTGGGGGAGGGAGAGAGAGAGAAAGAGAGAGAGAGAAAGAGAAAGAAAAAGAGAGAGAGAGAGAGAGAGAGAGAAAGAAAGAAAGAAAGAAAGAAAGAAAGAAAGAAAGAAAGAAAGAAATGAATCTCTGAGGTCTTTTGGAAATGTCAATTTCCAGGCCCCTGGAATCTGCTTTTCTTTACAGGCTGGCTACCTGTCCCTTCCTCCCCACCTCCCACCAACCACACATGGCATTGATTTTGATGTAGGTACTCTATGGACCAGTCACAGGAATAATGGCCTAGAAAAAGCACAATAAAGAGGCACCTGGGTGGCTTAGTTGGTTGAGCACCTGACTTCAACTTTTGCTTAGGTCATGATCTCACAGTTTGTGAGTTCAAGCCCCGGGTCAGGCTTTGTGCTGATAACTTGAAGCCTGGAGCCTGCTTTGGATTCTGTGTCTCCCTCTCTCTCTCTGCCCCTCCCATGCTTGTATGCTTTCTCTCAAAAATAAGTAAATAAACAACAACAACAAGACAGAAAAACGATTTTTAAAAAAAGAGCACAATAAATAAATAAAAGGAAGAAAAAAATACGCACATACAAGAACCTTAAAACACATCTCATCTGTACTTACTTTAAGCAAGCTTAGCTGCCTTTCAATTTCAGCACGACATTTAAAAGTGAAGAGGGAAAACAAGACAGCAGAGTTACATTTTATCCTATCGATGGGTATTTAATTGATTATATGTCAACAAAGATGACTGCAATTTGGTAAGAACTAGTCCTCCAGGTTTAAGGATAATAAAGCAACCATCAGTATACTGCAAGACAACAACAAAATGACCACAGGATTTCCTGTGATACAGACTAATAATAATACAGGCTTCTGAAGAAACAGTCTATGTAATCAATCCATTCATTTACATGATTACTGGCCACCAGTGATAGTTTACTATGAAACTCAGCTTACCTAAGAAGAGGTAAACAGGTAGAGCAGTTGATTAACTTCTTTAGAAATGTTTTTAGTGGAGAGCCAAAATCAAAGAATCAGAATTCCCCTGGGGTGGGGAAGGATCTTAAAGGTTATCCAGTCTAGTTCCCCCTTTAAGGATTGACCTGCTGAAGAAACTCTAGCAAGTGGACAGAATACTTCAAGTAATGTAGAGTTTGCTTACTCAAAATGTAGCAGATTCCATTTTTTAGCAACCTTAATTGATAAATGGCTTTCCCTTTGTTAAAAGGAAAACCACAGGCCCAAAATGGCGTCACTTGGGTTAAAGCCCCAAATCTGTAAACCAAGACTTAATGCCTAACCTAGCTGCAGTTTCAGCCCCTCAGGAACGTAACCTTTAACCAGTCAATCAGGAATTTTCTGGCAGGCACCAATAAGGTAATCTGTCATGTGGGCCCTCTTCATCCCTCAAAGGAAGATAATGTAATCCACCTACTGAAACCCTTCTGTCCTCAAATGAAGATGAGCTCAACTGAAACAATACATTCTTCTGTTGATGATTCCTTGTCTTAGCTTTGAAAACCTTTCCCTTTCTACACCTCTTTGGAGTTCCCATCTACTTGCTAGATGGGATGCTGCTCATTTCATTAATCGATTAATAATGCCAATTAGATCTCTATAATTTACTCAGTTGAGGGGTTCCTGGGTGGCTCAGTCGGTTAATAGACCCTTTCTTGATTTCAGCTCAGGTCATGATCTCACAGTTTGTGAGCTAGAGCTCTGCATCAGGCTCTGCAATGACAGTACAGAGTCTGCTTGGGATTCTCTCTCTCTCTCATTCTCTCTCTCTCTCTCTCTCTCTCTCTGCCTTTTCCCAGCCCCCCTCCCCTTCTCCCTCTCAATAAATAAACTTAAAAATTTTTTTGTTAATGTACCAGGTTGAATTTTTGTTATTTTTAATAACCTGTTAACAAACAGAAATCTGAATTCTCTTCCTAACAAACAGACTAAATGTAACCTCAATCCCATAAAACAATTCCTTCAGATACTTGGAGAGTTAAATCTTATCAGACCTCCTCTTCTACAAATCCACTTGGGATTTCTTTCTATAAAATGGCTTCCAGTACAAGCCAGGTCAAGATGGATAGCTCAGGTCAAGATCCCAGGATCAGAAGATGGAGCTTCGTATTGGGCTCCTCACTGAGTGTGGAGCCTACTTGGGATTCTCTCTCTTCTTCTCCTTCTCCCTCTGCCCCTCCCCGCTCATGTGCTCGCTTGCTCTCTCTCTCTCAAAAAAAAAATAAATAAATAAAAGACTTCCAACTGGATTCCCATGGGTAACTCTAATAATCTACCTTTCTAAGGCCCTTTTTTAAAATCAGATTTTGGAAACACTGCAGTCTATCACTCTGTAAGTACAAGATGTGGATTACCATCATTGCACTAGCCTACTCATTGGCCGGAACAAACCACCTCTCCCCCTCACTATGACCATCTGACCAATGAGAATAAACTGTCAAATCTTCCACCCCTCTGGTAACCCATGGGCACTTGGGGACTCAATCCACTGTCATTAGGCAGAGTTGAAAACAGGGTACTGACAAGTTCAAATCTGAAGGAGATCATGATGTCACTGTTTTTTCACTAAATTGCACTAGGTTATTGATATCATTTGGTATTCAAGTCAGCACTACAGTCACTATTTAAATAGATTTCATATTTATATGCTGTGAGTAATTCTTATGTTGTAGGAAATCTTTTAGATATGTTTTTGGGTGTGTGTATGTACATTATCATATGAAATCATAACAAAGTTCACTTCCATGAAACAGTTTTATTATCTGTAACCGTAATTCAAAAGTTTCTGTAACAGAATAGTCAGGCACTAAAGGACAAGTCTGATTTAATCAAGATACTTTCTAATCTTCAATCCCAATTTTTGCATGTGTCAGTGGCAAATTTCAGCTCTAAGAATGTATATAAAAATAATGACAAAAGGGGCACCTGGGTGGTTCAGGTGGTTTAGGGTCTGACAGCTGTCATGATCCCAGGATTATGGGATGGAGCCCCAAGTCAGGCTCCACAAGGAGCATGGAGCCTGCTTGGTATTCTCTCTCTCCCTCTTTCTCTGCCCCTCTCCCCCACTCGCATGGGCGTACCCTCTCTCTCTCTCTCGGAAATAAAAAATAAAAATAATGACAATGATTCTACATATGGATAACCCATCTAAAAAGCAAATAACTTCTTAGCTGACATTTCTCTTATTGGAGACAGGAAAAAGAATGCTTTCTTCCCTAAAACTGAGTTTATTCTCCTCAATATTCACACCCATTTGGGTATTTACATAAAGAAATCTTTTCATTTTTTACACATGGCTAGAAAGTTTTTTAAAAGTACCACAAAAATGTAGACTCTTAAGAATAAATATAACAGCTTATAACGTAGTGGGGAGGGGGGTGTCTGTAAATACTTCCCTAATTAAATTTCATGAACTTTTTTGAAAGTACCAATATAATTCATGAAATATTCTGGAAAGGTTTTACTCAGAGATTTTCCTTTTGTGAGAACTTGTTTCTTCATTTTACCCTAGTCTGTATGGGTTGTTTCATGAAGACTGTTCGTGGTATAATCATATTGCTATGGGCTTATAGCAACTTACAAAACTCTTAAACTGATGAGGGTCACAAAGCGATTACCCTTTTGAAAAATAAAACAAAAGTCATTTGTGTTTATTAGCAGTCCAAATCTGGAATCCCTACTTTGATCCAGTAGAATAAGAAGGGGGAAAAAATGATGCATCTTTTTATGTATACTACAGGGTCATTCTTTTATAAATATTATTCTGCCAAATCTAGGACATCATTGGAAAGATGCAAGAAGATTTTATATGTTACTAAAAAAGACAATACCACTGCCTAAACTGTATTCCATTGACATTCAATCAATTGTAAGATGTTTGACAATTTAAAAGATGTTAAAATGGGAGTGGAAGTGAGCGCTTTTCATTAAAATAAAAAAAAAAATTTTTGAGTCATAGAGAGAGCATGAGAGGGGGAGGGACAGAGAGAGAGGAGGACAGAGGATTGGAAGCAGGCTCTGCGCTGAAAGCAGTGAGCCTGATGCGGGGCTCGAACCCATGAACCGTGAGATCATGACCTGAGCCAAAGTCAGATGCTCAACTGACTGACCCACCCAGGTGTCCCGAAGTGTGCTTTTCAAAAATTAATGAAATACAGTATACAGTTTGAGAATAAATAAAGAAATGAGCAAGTTCTTACACCTAACTTAGAGAGCTATCCAACAGTCCAAAGTTGCCCAGTGAGCACGTTAAGAGCTTCACGGACACAATCACAATATTTGGTTGTGAACAGCCCAACATGCATCATTCAAAAAACCCAGCTTTAAGTCTGGTGTCTCAGAAACCACAAAAATTCAGTTCCTGCACAAAACTTTCAAAATGCAATGATACAGTAGCACCTAAACACATGTACCTGACCCTTCTCTCCTTTTAACTTCAAATGAGGATCCATCACACTTTAGTTGATCTCTTATACAATATTCCTATAACCAATTCTTTCATCCTAGTTTAAATACCAAGAATTTTTATATTAATTTCTTAATTATCTAAAATTTACACAAAGATGAGTCATTATCCCCTTGAAGAGACCGGCAGTCTCACTACCCACTAAATCTAAAATTGAAGGTAATTTCTAAGATCAGCCATGAATCTAGGGTCCTCATATTCTGAACGCATACAACCATTGGTTCAGAAGTCTTAGCACAATTGGTTGGCAAAGCAAAAATTACTTTAAAAAAAGTTTGGCATCCCTGGGCAGATGGAGTATAAACAGTGCTAGGAAAGTTCCGACATCCCATAAATTCTACAATACGTCTGATTTGTATTAAAATGCCATGTCTTACAAATACATGTGTTTTCGAAAACTCAGTCTCAACCTAAGGAAAAATATTGTTTTATCCCACATTTGAAAGCATTCTACATCCCTCTTAGTCTCATTAATTCTTGGGATATAATAACCAATAAATGATTAATACTTTCTTCTAAAAAATTAAATTATACTCCATCTTCTCCATTTGCTTCCTACCTACCCCTGACCCTGTCCCCCTACCCACAACCTCTGGATGAAGGCTATATGGGAAGGAGCTTAAGATAAATACATGTATTATTATTCATGTTTTCAAGAAGCCATTTCTGACAGTGGACAGGAAGTATGTCTACCTAACCTATGATTGCTGTAACCACATGGTAAATTAACGTTTGAACTACTATTGTTCTCTGGTAGTTGGAAGAAATGCCAGGTTCCTTCAATTTGTGCTTTATCATATCCTCTGTTTTCTTGCTCCCAGGTACTCATATCTAAATATTCTTATTAGTGTCAGCCAAATGAAAGGAAATAAAAGTTCCGATTTTAACTGCCAATGTGCAGTCCTAACCTGGGCTTTACAGAATGAGAATTACCAGGAAGTTAAAAGACAAATCTTCTCTCTAAAGACTCTGGAAAAAGAATTATTGTTAATGCCCAAGTTTTATTTAGTTATCTTTTAATGTCCTAATTTTACTAAATTCACTACTCACAAAGTGATTCGTGACATCTGGAGAAGTCTAGCCTATCAAAATTTACCAAATAGAAACCTACCTAACCTAGAAGCATATATACACAAAAGCAAAAAGTGGTCACATCTGATCCACAGATGCTTTGGTCACTTTTTCCCCCTGTCATTTCTCTTGTTGATTTGATATTCGTGGTCCATTTGCTCTAGATGATTGGGGAGGGAGTGCAAATAATGCTATCACTTCTTTTTTTTTTTTAATGTTTATTTATTTTTGAGAGAGAGACACAGAGACAGAGAGAGAGAATGAACGGGGAAGGGGCAGAGACAGAGATGCAGAATCCAAAGCAGGCTTCAGGCTCTGAGCTGTCAGCAGAGAGCTCGACGCAGGGCGGGGCTCAAACTCACGGATCGTGAGATCATGACCTGAGCCCACGTCGGACACTTAACCAACTGAGCCACTCAAGCACCCCTCAATTACTTCTACTTTTGAGTGCATATCAGGAAAAACTAACACCAAAGACGTTTTCTGATTTCACATAAATTAACATCTTTAGTTGCACTTTATAGACTAATCCTAAGACAAACAGAAAAGACTGCTGAAAAATGGATGGCTACTGTGAGAATATTAAGGTGGTGGTGATCATAAATGTTCAGAAAGCTGGATAGAGAATTCTCTGGGTGTGAGGCCAAAGCTCCACAAAAACAGGTTCAAAACGGGTGAAACAGACACAAGATACATAAGTAAAATAAACAAAACTGACAAAGGCAAAGGCGGCCAAAACCAAGCTTCCTATAATGAGGCAGAAACCCGTGCTATATTTTCTGTCACGATGTCTCTCTCGAAACAAAGGAAACTTCAACAAACTTTAGTGTTACGGCAAACCCAATACTAAAAATTCTGTAGAAGTTTCATGGGCTCAACACATTTGTAAAACTTTTTATATCAGCTACAGGGCGTACAACTACATAAAGCATCACAATATGTGTGATCTATTTATATGTTTTATAACTGATTTTGTGGAACACAGTCTCTAGGATATACTTACAAACGTACTTTTTGATGGGCTCCTAGAAATAAGTGACAAGACTTGCCTATCGTTATTCATGCAAAACTACTTTGACTCCTCTTTAGGAGTCACAGGACCTCCTCCTCTTTACTTGGTGCAACATTTCAGAAGACCAGTAACTACTAAAATAACATTAGTGAGCTGCAATAAATGTAACTCCTATAAAAATCATCCTAAACTGGTCAATTTCAATAACCTCTACTGTCCCTTGAGCAAAACTAATTATGCTCCAATAGTCACATTACCTTATAGCAGTAAAAGTCTAAAAACATTGCTTCCAAACCTTATGCTCCTTATTACTCTCTCTCATCACATCATAAAGGAATATATGGTTGAATAATTTGTATATCTGCTTTTCATTTTTTTTTATGTACAGCGCACAAATGTATGCAAATAGCCTGATTTTATACTAAAACAGCTCAAAATGATTCATTGGTTTTGAGTCGACCATCAAGATGCCAATTAAGCACTGAACAAAATGTATTATCACCCAACCCTATCTACTAGACCACAACAATATCATTAATCAATTTACAATCATAACTACCAAGGAATAAGTTAAATATGGAACATCTCTCTGATAAAAACAGAATCAGGAGAGGGACAAATTCCTTTACCTATAGAATACATTATCTTTCTGAAGTGATCTCAGCTTCCTAGTACTTGCATTTTGAGCAACTTTAAACATTTATCCAAGCCACACTTGAAAGCAAAGGAAAGGTAAATTGAAAACTGCAAGGAGAATGCACATTTTTTTTTAACATACAGTGTTTTATTAGTTTCAGGTGTACAATATAGTGATTCCACAATTCCATACATCACCTGGTACTCATCGACAAATATACTCCTTAATCCCCATCACCTATTTAACCCATCCCCCACCCAGCTCCCCACTGGTAACCATCAATTTGTTCTCTATAGTTAAGAGTCTGTTTCTGGATTTGTCTTTTTTTTCTCCCTTTTGCTCATTTACTTCTTAAATTCCACATATGAATGAGATCATACAGTATTTGCCTTTCTCTGACTGACTTATTTTGCTTAGCATAATACTCTCTAGCTCCATCCATGTTGCTGCAAATGGCAAGATTTCATTCTTTTTAATGGCTGAATTATATTCCATTGTAGATATACAGACATAGACATAGACATAGACATATATTTAGATAAAATCACTTCTTCTTCATCCATTCATCAGTTGATGGACACTCGGGCTGCTTCTGGAGAGGGCAGGTTGCCTTACTGGTCCACCAGAGTAAAACAGTTCAGCAGTAAAACAGTGCAGCATAGATACTGGGGCCACGCTCTCCTAGATTTAATTCCAAGCTCCACTAGTTATTAGTTGTGTGACCCTAGGCAGATTACTAAAGCCCTCTCTGTGCTTCGTTTCCTCATCTAGATGATGAAGAAAGCCACAGTTCTATAGCTGGGAAGAAGTGAGCTAGATGGAAAGTACTTAGAAGAATGCCGCCCACATGCTTGGCTCCACAACCAGGTTAGCTGCTGTCACTGCTATTACGCCACAGCCTCGGCCACCACGTCCTCCCCCGCCCCAACTGACCCTACTACTGTTCCTGTTACATTCCAGCTTTAACCAGTAAAGGTAAGGACCCAGACTTTCCTATGGGCACACGTAGTCGTGAATAAAAATATCCAGACAACAAAAACTATCAGTAGCATAGCTTGGGATGGGGTGGTGATTCTGATTTTAAGGTTTTTGCTAGGTTCGGCCAAAAAACTCACAGGCCTATCTGCACACCAATGCTGGTTTCTCACTGACCAAGGGAAAGCAATACAGTGTGTTACTGCATGCGACTCTTCCTTCCCGTTCATAAAAGCATCTGTCCTTGCCATCGACTCCAACAGCCCTCTGTGTTTCCCCCCATACTTTGCCAAGCAAAGTGTGCCCAGTGTTTCACAGGCTCTTGGTAATGAGGCAAGCCACAACGGACAGGTCCTGTCCATGCCATGTGCCCACTTGGTTGCACTGCTAGTCAACACTGTTGGCCCTCACCCGCCCCCACTCAGCCAAGGTTTCTGAACCTTAAAACAAACAACGGGTAATTGCAAGGAATGCCTAACCTTGCCCCAATGAGCTGTGTCCTCATGGCACACCGCTAACACCAGACCCTGCCAAACAGCAGACTTTGGGGTAGAAAGTGACCAAATTGACAACAACAATCTTGTCTCAGTTGCACCCTTTAATATAGAATAAGTTTGGAACTCTAAGATCAAAAGAGAGTTTATAAAGTAATAAAAACTTCTTTCTATCAATTACCCTTTTTTGAGAAATGATTCAGGTGGAATAAAACTCTATTACTCATTCAGTAACATATTATGAATGCATTATATGCTTTGGGAGGTGCGTGTAGGTCAAAGCGAACAGAAACAAATCACGAGTTGGAAACTCAATGCCGAGCATTTTCTTCTGCTCGGGAAAAATCAGGAATATTCTCACAATCCTTTCTATTTACTAAGGCAGCCTGGTTTATTTACGAAAACTTGGCCACAAGTGGCCAGAATAAAGGCATTTCAATGGAGCTGTCTTTTACTTTCTTCCTTATTCTCTACCCCTTTCTCATTCTCCTTAAGAAGCATCTCTGGTGCATGCTTGGTTTCTAAAGGTCTGAGGAGACTATGGATGCTACAGTGAATGCTGAAGTCTGAAAGAAGTATTTCTCTCTCCCCCTCTTTGAGTCAGAAAATTCTGAACACAAGAGGATCCATTCAAGGCATGATGGAGTGCCTCACAGAGGCAGCAATATGTTCACAGTTGGCAAACAGAGATCTGTTTGGACAGTGAGCACAGCCATCCACTCAGCAAACATCAGCTTTCCTATTAGTTCACGGCAGAAAGAACCAGACGCTGGCGGCCCTTCTTTCAGACTCCAACACCACTTTGGGACAAGCCTTCTAAACAAAATGCCTTTGTCCAACAGTCACAATTCAGTGGGTCCCAACGGCTTTCCTAGAAGCTATGTCTGTCTATTCACAATTGCATTCGGACCCAAAAATCATTTGTAAAGGTCTGGAGGAAAAAACTAATGGGAACCACCCCAATTTCCATTTACAATAATAGATAAGAAATGGCTGAATGGCTTTATACCAATCAGTAAGAAAAGCAGTAGGAAAGGTACAAAGCATATGGTGAATCTAATGGGCTGTCTCTTCCTTTAAGGTGCTTTTGGGAGCACGGATGTTGTTACCATTGCATTCTGGAAGAACATCAAGTATAACCTTTCAGAGGGAAGCCAGAGGAAAGATGGAGTAAATTATGTATGTGAATGTGACATCCCTTCCTGTAAGGTTTCAAAATAATATGCTTATGCAGTGTCTTAAGAACTGTCAGTCCTGAAAGATGCCATAAACTCATTAAGATGTCCAGTTCTACCCAAACTTTCACCAAATCCTGCATGACATGAGTTAAAAAAAAAAAAAAAGAAAAAGAAAAAAAAACCCTAAAGACAGACGACAAACTCATGGCCTGTCTTGCTTTCTCCCACTTTGGGCATGAACTTGCTGTATGACTACTTATTCCTACGTATCTGATAAGAGAAATCTGCCAAAATGTCATTTTGCTTAGTATAAATATGAAATCAAATGAAAACAGGAGTATGATACGATGTCACAGAGGAAGGTCAGAGAGGGGGCGGGCAGTGTCCCCCAGGATATTATAGTGCCCATCGCTTATAACCTATTCTCATTACTAAGTATTCCTTTATACCTTACCTCCCTATCGACATCACTTCTATATATGTCAAAAATGAAGGGTAAATCTCAGAACCCAGAAAATTCTCCATGTAACAGATTTCTAAGAGTAAACCTTCCTAGGGATGCCTTGGTGGCTCAGTCGGTTAGTCATCCAACTTTGGCTGAGGTCATGAGCTCATAGTTCATGGGTTTGAGCCCCACATTGGGCTCTGTGTTGACAGCTCAGAGCCTGGAGTCTGCTTCAAATTCTGTCGGTCTCTGTCTGTCTGTCTCTCTCTCTCTCTGCCCCTCCCCCGCTCACACACTATCTCTCTCTCTCTCTCTCTCTCAAAAATAAATTAAACATTAAAAAAAAAATTAAAAAAAAAAAAGAGTAAACACTCCTCCTTAGGAAAACTACTGCCAGTCTATGGCTTGTTTTTTTGTACCGCCTAGGCGTTTTCACGTTTTTAAAGGTTGCAAAAGAAATAAAGAGGAATATGCATCAGAGACCATACATTTGCAAGATATTTACTATCTTGTCCTTTGTAGAAAGTTTGCCAATGTTGTAGCAAATCATTAAAAAGCCTCAAATAGGGGAGCCTGGGTAGCTCAGTCAGTTAAGCATCCAACTCTTGATTTCAGCTCAGGTCACGATCTCACAGTTTGTGAAATGGAGCCCGAGTGGGGCTCTGCACTGACAGTGCAGAGCCTGCTTGGGATTCTCTCTCTCTCCCCCTCCCCAGCTTGCTCATAAGCTCTACATAAACAAACCAACACTGTTTTAAGAAAGCCTCAAATAGGGACGCCTATTGGCTTAGTCGGTTGAACATCTGGCTCTCGATTTGGGTTCAGGTCCTGATCTCACAGTTTGTGGGATTGAGCCCTGGATAGGACTCTGCTTAGGATCCCCTCTCTCTCTGCCCCTCCCCTGTTCATGCTCGCTCACTCACTCTCTCTCTCAAAATAAATACATAAACTTTTAAAAAGCCTCAAATAATAACTCCAGATTCTATTTAAGCCAAATCATGAATGTGAAGCCCACTTATGACTGTGCTTTCAGATAATCTCTTCCAGGGTTCGAGGATCCAGAGACTCAGGACAAGATGAACATGACAGAATTGAGGACGGAAGAACCCCGGCCAGGATTCCACTGATTCAACTGCAGAGGTTTGATAAGACAATCCTATTCTACAGCTTCATAATAAGACAAATTCTTTATTCTTTGGAAACGTACCTAACAAACCACTCAAGATGGAGAATTCCTCACTTACAAAATTAGGAATCATTACCGCTTGCCCTTGTAAAAGGGTGTTAGTTGAATCAAGTGAGTCACCTCTTAGTCTCACCCTAAGAGAGGGTGAGAGAGATCTTTGTATCACATGAGGCCCTCTGGTTTTCTTATAGAATATGCCAAAGGAAATTCTGAATAAAAGAGAAGGCAAGGCAGAAGGCTTTACAAGACTTCTTTTGTTATTTCCTACGTGCACAAATCCAACCTCAGGTAGCTATGTTTTTCAGTGAATAAAGGAAAGAGGCTTTTTATGAAGGAAAATACTTAGTAAAGCCCAAACACCTAACCTACAAGCTGAAGAGTCATTAAAGAGAAGGAGGAAATAAAAGATAATTAGAAATTCCGGATGCTATAACTCCAAGTTCTACCTCAAGATGGCCGACTCAACTTAGTATGGGAATTCGGCAAATGTGATTTGCCAGCTACATCGCAGTTCAGTTGCCTTTTAAGGATGGTCAAGATCAAGTCTCAAATTTTTGTACACTCAAGGGTTTATTTGAGAAGGCTGCCAATTTTTTCGAAACTGATCATACGCATACACACACTACTTCAAGTACGACTCATATCCAAGTGATTGCATCATGCAAAAACTCATGAAGCAGAGTTGCCAGCTAAAAGAGACAGGACACACTCCATTAAAGTTGCATTTCAGATACAAAATAATTTTTCATGTAACTATGATCCAAAGTAATTTTTTTGTATATAAAATTTCTTGTATATATTACCTGTATATAGGAAATCCAACTTTAACTGGATATCCTCTATTTTTACTTGCTAAATCTGGCAACTGTACATGAAGAGTGAAGGGAAACCCTGCGTCTGTTAAACAGCTGCCATTTTGTAACACTCTTTAGGCTGGAAGGTGAGAAACAGGTGAGGATGACTTAGACTCTCAATCCGTCAGCAATTTGTGCAAAGAATGCTACAGAAAAGCAGTTAAAGACACAGCAGGAGACTCTCATTGCCTCATTCAAGCAACCACAGGGAAATAAAACGCCCAGGACTGGGAAATCCTCAAGAAGTGCGGACTTACCTTACAGTGCTGCTCTGAGTTCTCATGAGGTCACCCTCACAAGAAAAACAGCGGCAGAAGGGTACCGCTAGGGAGCTAACTAAAAGGCCCACTCCACTCTCACCCTCCTGGCAGACACACACTGCCCACATCCCTAATGTGTCCAAGTAGCAGTGTTACAGTCTTTGGTAAAGGGAGAAAGAAACGAGAAGAAACCCCACAGATACTAAAAGCTCTGGAAAGCAGCCAGAATCTGGGTGGAAAAACTCTACCCTGCACTTTCCCCGCTGGGGCTATGGCTTTCTCGAGAGAGGCACTCAGCCAGAACCCAGCCCCTATGATACGTTTCCAATGGAAGCGTTAACAGAACTTCACTGTAGGAGCCCTTAGAGAGACTGGATGCAACAGGGAGCTCTGAAAACATGGCTGGCCCCAACATCCACACGGGGATAAGATCATAAGCATAAAAATTCTGAAGTGTTGTTCAAATAAATCCACCAAGAAGATGGTGTTAGCTAACAAGTGCTGTTCAAACTCTAAACTTGTGCTCACATTTGCGTATGGGAGCAATTACGTTGACAACAATTGCCACAAAGATAGCCCTTTTATTAAAAATTAAATAACAGCAAAGGTACTTCGGTATACTTCTGAAAAAAATATTTACTGCTTCAAATGCTCCTTGCTCCTCTCCCCAGACTACAAGATCATTTTCGCCCGGTTCTCAGAGATAGTTTTACATTTCTAACTAAGCCAATAAGCTGAGGGCACATACACCATTGCATTCATGTGTTTAAACTCAATTCAAATGACAAAAAAAAAAAAAAAGAGAGAGAAGCAATTATTAGTACAACAGTGTGGTCAGTAACAGTGTTGTCAAAAATAAAATATTCCTAACAGCTACCACTCCTTCACTTGACATATTAAAAACATGAAAATAGCACTTCATTTACTTCTTCCCTTTCCTGTTCCCTATCCCCAAGCTAGGCATCCCAGGGTCCGGTGGTCAGCCTGCCATGGGGAGTGAAAGCTGGAGTGGGAGGAGGAGGAAGTCCAGGGGTAGAAACGGTCCAGCATAGAGCGTCCACATGAGAGGGTGGCCTAGCATGGGGATCAGGAGACCAGGTTGAAGAAAATATCAAGCATGGTGGCAACATCAAGCATGGTGGCAACTTGGAACTGGCATCAGAGCCTGAGCAGGGCAAAAAGGGAGTCTGGGGAATCAGAGCCCAAGGGGTAAGACAGGGGAAGCACTGTGAGGCTGACTACATGTGGAGGGAGACAGATTTCTCACTATCAAAGAAGAGTTTTATAGAAACGTGGTAAGGAAAATTAAAATGAACCCTTGGTTTTGGATTAGAACTGGATGTTATCAGAGCAAACACAGATTTACATGTATATACACACACATATATGTGTGTGTATATACATTGCATATACAACAGATATTATACATATATTCAAATATTCAATTATATATACACATTCAAATATTCAAATGTATGTATACACACATTATGTATATATATACATTCAAATATTCTCCAGCCCTGAACACAGTCTTGGAGAGATGCAACCCCCACAGTAACAGACGCACATACTACTCAGATCTTGGCTTCTAAATACTATTTTCTTCTAAAAGAAACCAGGAATTCCTAGGAAATGGTTAATTCAGGACTATGGCAGGAAAATTTCAAGACAAGCCTGGAAGATCTTTTTGTACCAGAAAGGAAGTGGTCAACAAATGATGGGGACATGTTAAAAGAACACATAAGATGGCTGGAAGAGATTTTATGTGAGCATCAAAATAAATGATATTACTAATGGATTATAACCCACTGAATTAAACCAGAACCATGATGTGACTCTTAATCTCAGCGTCATGTGTTCGAGCCCCACACTGGGCATGGAGCCTGCTTTAAATAAATAAATAAGTAAATAAGTAAACCAAAACCATGTGTCTGAACTAGAATGAACAAATGAGGAAATGGACATTTTGACACTGACTTATTTACGTTCCTACAAAATACTTATTGCAAAGGGAAAATGAGAAAATCTGTAAGAGAGAAGACTGGCAGATACCCAACAAGTGCCAGAAGGCATTCTATTTGTATTTGTAACAATTATGTTAAGTCTGAGGCTGTTTCATAAATTTTAAAGAATCATTTTTTAAAGAGAGGAAAGTGATGGCTTAAAGCATATATTTAACCCCACCAAACATGTAAACAATGTCCACTTACTTTCTCCTGAGAGCTCTTGCGGCTTTCTCAGGGAAAAGAGAAAAGGGAGATGTTCTCATTGGTGTGGTCCATTCTGATTTTATCACACTTTAAGGCTGTCCTTAAACTCGAGATCCCCTTCTTCTGTTCAGAATGGAATCTCTCACCATGCACGTGCAGAGTTCAGATCACAGAGCTAGGCACAACTGGAGACATCAACCAAATCCCACCTCTACCCCTCCATTTTACAGATGAGAAAACCGAGGCCCCAGAAAGACCAAGGGGTAACACCAAACTCAAGGAAAGAGGAAAAATGACAAATAGAAAGCAACTATAAAAAGTGAAACATCAAAGAAACCTTTATGAAATGTGAAAGTTCTGGGCGTCTGGGTGGCTCAGTCTGTTAAGTGTCCGACTTCAGCTCCGGTCATGATCTCGCAGTTTGTGAGTTCGAGCCCCGCGTCCGGCTCTGTGCTGACAGCTCAGAGCCTGGAGCATGCTTCGGATTCTGTGTCTCCCCCTCTCTCTGCCCCTTCCCTGCTCATGCTCTGTGTCTCTCTGTCTCTCAATAATAAATAAATCTTAAAAAAAAAATTATAAAATGTGAAAGCTCTTCTCAGCAATCGAAAGCTTTCATGTGGGAGGCCTTGTCTTAAAGGGAGGCCTTTAAGATTTGAAGGAACAACTCACAGTCCCCTAAAAATGTCCTCTATAACAATAATTACCATTGCACATTTATGAAGGCTCACACTATGTGCCAAAAATCATGCTAAGTGTTCCACATAATCTCGTTTAATCCTCACAGCTCTGTAAGGTAGAAATTTATCATCCCTCTTTCACTGTGTTGGAAATTAAGGAGTAGAGTCATTATGTAACTCATTTAAGGTCAGAAAGTTTGAGGCAGAAGACCCAAAACTGAACCCAGGGAGCCTGACTTCTGAAGCCTGGGCTCTGAAAGTGCTTGCACCCAGTCCTGGGGGCCCAATTGGTCTGCCCCGCCTGTGCGACCGCCTCGTGATTTAACGGGTACTACCCTGAGCAGGCTGGTGTCAAAGGGGAATGAACTCCTTTGGCATTCTCCATGTGGACAGTAGTCCAGAACAAGGATTCTCAAAACGTGATTTGCTAAAAACAAGCACGTCAAAGATGCGGGAATTCAAAGAAATGAATATGGAGGAAACTGAAGTTACCCGCCCAGACGATAAACAGTCTACAGCACAACTTCTCAGATCCCGTAACACGTTAACGTGTGGCATAGAGCTCGAAGAATCTGCAGTGATGACAACGTTATCTAAGAAACTTTTGCCATGAAGCGAAAGCAGCAAGAGCCAGATCCCTGCCCTGCATGGGATTCTTCACCTAACAAGTCTCGGTACATTTCAAAACATGCTACAGAGTGTAGCGTTTGTTTCCTTACAAACTCATTTCATGGCAAGAGCAATTTCTAGTAAGTGACTAAAATCATTTCACACATTTTTTTCTCACAGACTCCATCCAAACGCTCATCTACACATTGTAAAGGCACTGCCAAGAGTCAGTCCCTGAAAACAAAAACGGAATGCAAAGTTAAGGAGGAAAAGAAATACCTACCATTCAATACACAAATGGTTCCAACCTCATACTAGTATGAATAGCTTTGTATCTTGGATCACAACTTTTTGAAAAAAATGACTAGAGGTCATGATTTAATTTAAAGTAACTTGGACTTTCTTTTATGTCAACTTTTACAGACCCAGGTTTGTTTCTCCTCCTGATGAAAAATTAGTTATAACCTGGGAAACAAATTCTATGAAGGTCCCTCGTAGCTCTGATTAACCACCTCCCAGCAGTGCTAAGGAAGCCTGAGAAGCCATTGCTTCACCAAGGCAACCTGATAACATAACAGGTTTCTTAGCAACATGGTAGTCAGAGTAACCATTCACCATGGTATTAGAATTAGGTTACCCACCCGGGTAGAGGCCAAAGGAATAATTTAAACTCATTAAATCTATAGGCCCAAGGTAACAAGAAAAACACAAAATTTTTTAATGCCATTTGTGGTTCACCTATGAAATTAAGTTCTCATGTGACTTTTCAGTGCTACAGTAGATAAGTAGATATTTAGAAACATAATTCCCAAATGTAAAACAATCCTTAATGTTTTTAATACCTTTTTTTAAAAAGAAATTTGGAGCTGGCTATATGATCTATGTTACAAGTAGAGTCTTTTCAATAGAGTATTTTTTCACCAACAGTGAAAACTTAACAGGGCAAGGTATAATTCTGATAAGATCATTTGATAGAAGCAGAAAGTTATAATCCAAATACAAAAAACAAAAACTTTAGAGTGTGTATGCAAGTACTCTTAATAAATAAATAACAAAATAACAAATAAATAACAAAAAATCATGATGATTTCCAATTCATTAAAAACATCTATGAAACAAAAGAGTGATAATTTACTTTTAAAGTCAAATACTTATATAACCATTGGCTCACATATTACAGAAGGTTAAATGTTCTATGGATGGAAAGAAATAAATTCATAATTTATATAAATACCACTTCCCAAAAGCTACAGCAGAGATTGTTTGTGTTGGGAAAATAAAGGTTTAAAATTGCACTCAAGAGTTACATGAGCTATTCAGTTTTACGGTCCTTGCAACCCCAGTCATTTCCATCGTACTTAAGATCACTTAAGAATTCATAAAAATAGAATGTTTTTCACAAATGCTATGCTTTCACATTGGGAGCTTTTCAGTCTCATCTCACCCACTGAAAGAATATTCCAAAAGAAATATAAGGCTGATTATCAAATGTGACTGTTATCTTTCATAATGACACATAATCTCACTCATAATTGTAGAGTGTAGATCCTGCTTTATATATTATTTCACATGGCAGGTAAGTCATCTAAGGCAAGAATCACACATTTCCATTTTTATAGCTCTTGAAGCACCTGCTAGAGAACCTGGCAAACAGGAGGACCTCACTAATGGCTGCTGACCGGACAAATGCTTGAATCAGTACCACTCCACAACAGTGTAACTAACTCTTAAGACAATTTTGTAAATTTTGCCTGTTCACCCATAATTATTTTTCTTTGCCATTCACCTCTCAGTGTAAGCACTTCATTTATAAACGTGATGCAATTTTTGAGAAGCTTTATTTGATCTTCCTTTTGGGGCAATACCTTGCGTCATCACAGTTTCCTCACAAGGACTCGTTTCTAGACATCAAAACCATCTTCCCTTCCATCAAAGAGTCCCAGAACGAGAAGCAAGAAAGACACCAGGCCAAGCAAACCCAGACAAAATGCAGGCATCCCAAACCCTACACGAGTCCAGCAGTGGTGAAGGGCAGAGGTGCCCCCAGCCAGCAACCAAAATGCGATGGGAGCATGTGGAACAGGAAGTGTCACCAAGCACAAGATTACAAACCAACAAGTAGGCGCTATCAGCCAAAAAGAAAAAGCCATTCAACATAATCAATCTACTAAACACAGAGTAACACGACCCAGACTCTGTACTGGAGTAGTACCCTGCAGTACCTTTTAATATATGGAGACTAACAACCCAAATATCACGGAAAAAAAAAAATGATAGTGCAAGTGAGAAAGAAGGTCAGAGGAAGAGGACAGAGAAGACAGACTGCGGCCTGGCATTTAACACTGGTAACACAAGATTACAGATTTGGAGAGGAGTCGAAAGACAGAAATGAGAAATGAACAATCATCAGTGTACCCTTACGACATTCACTGCTTTGCAAATACACTGCATTCTTCTTGATGTTGACACTCTAGACAATGAGTTCTTCCAAATAATCACCGGAGTTCTGAAGACGTTGTTGTTTCTAGCCTGAAATAACTGATTTGATACATCCAACCTGGATGGATAAGAATTTATATTTCCGGAGCTCTGAAGTGAAGTCCTTGTAACCATAATATGTACGCCAGGGACTATAGGCTCTTCATAGGGGAAATACTAAAAGTCAGATGAAGTCAGGAGTCGTAATCAACTATAATTGGAGAGTATAAAAGTCAAAATAAAATAGGGGATAAGATACCTACAGAATTAATCCTTCCTGAATAAATACAGTGAGCGCACCCAACAACAGAAAGGCAAATTAGTGAACTGGTATCAGTACTTATAAAACAGTCTTCTGAGAGGGGCACCTGGGAGGCTCAGTTGGTTGAGCATCCAACTTCGGTTCAGGTCATGATCTCACAGTTTGTGAGTTCAAGCCTCACGTCGGGTTCTGTGCTGACAGCTCAGAGCCTGGAGCCTGCTTCGGATTCTGTGTCTCCCTCTCTCTCTGTTCCTCCCCCGCTCACACTCTCTCTCAAAAATAAATAAATAAACATTAAAAACAAAACAAATAAACAAACAAAAAGTCTTCTGCAAATATGATTATGAGGAGTTGGTTTTCCGGAGCCTGGTCACAAACCCTACCTCCGTCTTCCCATGTATGCTTAAAATTGAGTTTTCTACCCTGTGAAACCAAGAATCACATTGTTACATTAGGAGAAACAGTACATCTGGCAACACGTATGTCACACGCACCATCTCTGACCCCAATCCAAGGCCATGGCAGACCTCACCAAACGCTGCACCTTTCCCACTGAGCCCAGAGGGTGTTTCTGGATCCTGCATTCAGCACTCCAGTCAACGACAATCAGTTGGTTGTGAGTTGGCAGGGAAGTTGAAACTTCATTTTCCTTGCTACAAAACAGACAGTGCTTGAAAGTCTGGATTTGAAACCTAGATCTACCACTTAAATAGTCTGCATAAGCTCTGAGAAACTCAGGCCTTCTAACCTCTAGAAGGGGTCGATGAGGAGGACAGTGATGACAGGGTCAACTCTTACAGTATTAACAGTGATGGTTGAGAGTAAGCAAATGTTTACTATGTGTTGAGTTCCTCTAAGACACTCCCACTGCCCCCAAAATATACCACTGTGTTCAGATTTAATAACAACACATACATCAAATACTGCTACAACACTAAGTGACTCTGTGAGTTTAATAGTGAGGACTAGGACTAAAAAACAGTAATAATACACACAGACACAGGAGCAAACTCAGTGAGATGAGGCCAAAAGGACTCAGTCTGCAAGCATCATCAGCCGTATGCTGTGTGATCTTAGGCAAATTACACAGCTTCTTTGAGCCTCAGTCCCCTCACCTGGAAAATAAAGGGGGTTGGCTATTTACTCCTAAAATTGCATGATCTTATAAGTGAAATGAGATTATATATGTAAAGGTAATTTCAGGTTCACTGTTTTATCATGAAACAAAACACAATCACTATCAAACCACAATCAAATTTCTGAATATTTAATCCTCAACCTCTCCCCACCCAGATGTTACACTGAATAAACTTACTACCCATTACTGTTTAGTTTAATCTATCCAATTACACCTAATAGTATTTACAGGGATGAAACTTACAAACTGACCACAGAAAGAAAGGAATTTCCTAACAAATGCTGTGTGAAACACTGTGATGCTGTGATCAGTTTCCTACCGTACTGTTTCCAAGAACACTGGAAGTGTTTCCACCTTAACCTCTGGTGGCTCCCATAGTTTGTGGGTCACCGGTAGTCTTTCTAAGAAGGTTTACATTTGAGACTGTGTAATTTTAAAACCCCAGGAAAGGACAGCTCACTGTAGGAATCCCACGGTGTTTCCGAACCACAGCCATTCCCACAGCATCACGCTCACTGCCCTTTATTCTGTTCACCCCAGCCCTGTTTGCCTGGGGCCTCGCACCTTATAAAGCACCTTTATAAAGGATCAGACACTCAGAGCAGGCTGGACTCACAAGACAGAAACAAGGCTCCAGGAGGAAAGAGACATGGTTTCAAGCAGCAGGTGTGAAGCCATGCGGCCTGGGCTGGCAATCCCGCTCCCTTTCTCGCTAGCTGTGAATCTGGTCAAGTACCTAACTTATCAAGACACACTGAGCAACCTCAGTTGCTAAGTATTTGAGAATAATAAACGATCACAATTAAACTAGCTCCTTGGTGTTTCCCCATTCCAAACAATGTAAGAAACCTAACTGAACGATGTGATTTTTGAAGAAAGCAAATAGGCAAATTTATTCAAAACACTAGTTTCCTGGGACTATCACTTATCATTAGATTTAAGAAGGCACTGCTTTCATACTCCAAAAATGGAAACGACTACCTTGTTGCCATGGTGAGCCCCTGTTGAGGTGGGAGCACCTTGTCAGAGAGAATTTGAAATAGAATGCAGTTAATTCTCAATGACGGGTGTTGTAGAAGAGACACCAGCAGAAAGGTAGAGGCGGGACAAGATGTCCTCTAACAAACCTGCCCTAAGTGAACATTTGTTTTCACGCATCTTGAAAACTAAGTGTCAATGACAATATTGTAATGGAACTTTTTTTAAAAACAAATTTCCCCTTCTAAAATGGCACCATGGTACAAAGCAAACTATATCTTAGAAAAAAGAACAATTGTAGGGTGCCTGGGTGACTCAGTCGGTTAAGTGTCTGACTCTTGATTTAGGCTCAGGTCATGATCTCATGGTGAGACTGAGCCCCGCGTCCCGTTCTGCACTGACAGCACTGAGCCTGCTCGGGATTCTCTCTCTCTCTGACCCTCTCCACTCTCTCTCTCTGCCTCAAAATAAATAAACTTAAAAAACAAACAAACAATTGTGAATATCCCATTATTATGATTAAAATTTACAAACTTCAGGCAAGTTCACTGTTCTTTGGAAGCAAATATTAATGCTAATAAAAATACTCACAGTTCCCCAACTATAAAAAACATAGGAAATAAAGTTTAAATGCTTCCCTTCCCACTGACATGGTTCATTGCTAGCGCCCTTCTTCCAATAGTGGGGGAAACACCTGGAAGTGATAAAACAAGAGAGAACAAAAGACAATGATCTAAATGAGTGCAAACTGCACAACGCAATGTAAAATGTTGCAAGGTAGGGGGCGCCTGGGTGGCTCAGTCAGTTAAGCGGCCGACTTCGGCTCAGGTCATGATCTCGCGGTCCGTGAGTTCGAGCCCCGCATCGGGCTCTGTGCTGACAGCTCAGAGCCTGGAGCCTGTTTCGGATTCTGTGTCTCCCTCTCTCTGACCCTCCCCCGTTCATGTTCTGTCTCTCTCTGTCTCAAAAATAAATAAACGTTAAAAAAAAATTCAAAAAAAAATGTTGCAAGGTAGGTAAGACACCTGGGGCACAGTAAAGAAAGGAGGTGTGATAAGACCTTCACATTTTAGGAGGAGGTTGGGGCACTTGAGGCCTGGAACCGAACACAAAGACCAGAAGACAAGATGCCCAGGGTATGCACTCAGTATAGCTCACAGGCTTGAAATCTTTCCAACCTAAACTCAACACCAGCACTCAAAACATGAAAAAGCAAGGCCCTACCCATATCACAATAGTACCACTTAGCAGTGCTTTAAAAACTTTGCTTAAAAAGTGAAAAATGAGGTTTTAGGGGTGCCTGGGTGGCTCAGTCAGTTAAGCGTCCAACTTTGGCTCAGGCCATGACCTCACAGGTCATGGGTTTGAGCCCCGCGCTGGCTCTGGGCGGATAGCTCAGAGCCTGGAGCCTGCTTCAGATTCTTTGTCTCCTTCTTTCTCTGCCCCTCCCCCACTTGCACACTCTCTTTCCCAAAAATAAACATAAATAAATAAATAAATAATAAGAGGTTTTAACTGTAACTCAGTGTAGGCTGAGTTCTAAATAATAGCAATAAAAACAAAGAGGTTGACCAAACGCATCTGTAGTATGTCTT
This sequence comes from Panthera leo, assembly GCF_018350215.1. NCBI lineage: Eukaryota > Metazoa > Chordata > Mammalia > Carnivora > Felidae > Panthera > Panthera leo. The sequence goes on from NC_056687.1 coordinate 93,833,671, forward strand.
CAGGCTGAAATTCATGGAAGATGGTTTAAAAGTTATAGAAATAACTGAAACAATGATGTCTGAAATTTTTAGTATTTTCATTACACATTCTCCGGAACTGATCTCTAATTCGTGTATTAAAACAATCATTCCTCCAATAGGTACTGAGTGCCCAAACACCAAGCATTGCCCTGAGTGACATGCAGGGGAACAAAACCCCCAACACTGCTACTTACACAAAGCTCACCTCTTTGGCTGGGTTGGCCAGAGTGGTGTAACAGTCGATCACTAATACAGTAATTCTGTTACACATTACTGCTACCCAACAAATAGGCAGGGGGCAAGAAATGTTTTCACCTAAGACAACTGCATTCATTTTTCAAAACAAATAGAATTCTTTTAAAGTTTTACTTATTTTAGTAATCTCTGTACCCAATGTAGGGCTCGAACTCATAACTCCAAGATCAAGACTTGCGTGCTCTTCAGACTGAGCCAACCAGGTGCCCCCAAATAATAGAATTTTTTATAATAGGATTTTTAAGGTGCTCCTTTAAAAGGAGCAACACAGGGGTACCTGGGTGAATCAATCAGTTAAGTGATTGACTTCAGCTCAGGTCATGATCTCATGGTTCATGAGTTCAAGCCCCGCATCAAGTTCTGTGCTCACAGCTCAGAGCCTGGAGCCTGCTTCCGATTCTGTGTCTCCCTCTCTCTCTCTGCCCCTCCCCTTCTCATGCTCTCTCTCTCTCTCTCTCTCTCTCTCTCTCTCTCAAAAATAAAGTTGTTTTTTTTTTTTTTTAAAAGGAGCAACACATATAAAAAGAAGGCAGTTCTACAAACACTTTTGGACAGAAGAACACACACAGCTGATCATCTCAACTAAGATATAGAGAAGTCAACCATATACTTCTGATACCTCAGGAGAATGACTGCACATGGAGTTCTTCTCGGAGGCGAGCCACCGTGCAGTATCCCGGAAGAACTCATTTAGAAGAACCAGTATGTCACCACCTGACACAATAATGGAGACAAGACCTTACGAGAGTCCCCCACCTCCAGCTGCTAAGTAAGTTAAAAAATAAAAAGTAAGTTAAATCAGGTTGTCAGGGACGGCTTTGGCTTTGAAACTCAAGTCAGACACACTGCGAGCCACGTAACCTCTTTTGGTTGTCGGCGAGAACACTGAAAAGCCACAGTGCAGTGCTTGTTTGGAGACACAGTGATAACGTAGCTCACCGAAAGTATGAGAGAGAACAGGCTGAGGAAGAGAACGCCGACATGGAAAAATCTTTGGCCTCGGCCTCTCTGCACCCTCTCATGTGTTGAAGAGAAAAGCAAAGACTGGGGAGGTGCTACAGGAGGACACGCAGAATATCCATTATTCTTCTCCCCTCTATTTCACTTTCTCATGCTGGCGGAGGATTTGTAAGATAGGAATAAGAAGAGCACAGTGCCAAGGCACTAGAAGTCAGAAATTTGGGGACATGGCACGTGCATCTTCCCCCTTGTCAAGTTTATGAGGTTTGTCAGGCTTTTCTAAGACCGGGGGTGTCGTCAATGAGTCTGGGGGTGTTTTCGAGGAGGGGACCCATAAATGTGCCCTAACCATCAATCTTTAAATATCTGACTGAGTAAAGCAAGCATCTGAGATGCTTTTTGAAGGACTTTGCCACAATGCTCAAATCCCAAATTGGGAGGGGTTTTTCTAAAATATTGCATAGAGGTGAGGAGACGAACATATGCAATCCCAAATTTTATTTCTTTAAAAAGAAACGGACAACAATTCATGAACGACACCGTTACTTTTGCCAGGCTCCATAAGTTAAAAAAACCACGGCAGATAGAACATCACAGAGGGAGAAGTTTCCATCACTGGAGGATGGGAGTGAGGCAAGGAATTCTAAGAACAATTCATTCATGGAAATTCTCTAAGCTCCCCAACTTTGGAAAGCCCTACTTCAGCTTTCTTCCTCTTCTAGCCTCAGCATCTACAATCAAGTTTTTGTCACGTAGAGTCATTCTCCTTTTTTTAAAATCTCGGTCTCCGAGTAAAACAGAAGGTACAGTCTCCAAAAGCAGTGATCGCTTGCAAAAGCTAGCAATTCAGTAAGAATTCAATATACACCTAGTATATTAAATTTTTTAGAGAGAAGCAAAGAAGGCACAAAATCTACATGAAGTCAGTGCAGTATAATTACTTCCTTGTAATTAAAAGGCACAGTGAAAACCTTAGGCAAATTATTTTTCTTTGTTAGGAATTAAATTACCAATACAAAGTTCACAGAGCCCATTGGCCTGTTTTCTGGCAACAGCAGGGAAATTTTCCTGTAACTATGATAAACATATTCTAAGTAAAATGATACAAGGTAACATGAAATGCTGCAAATACGAGGGAGTTAAGTTTTGTTCCTGAGTTTTTAAAATAAAACATTTCCTTTCAAGTCTCAATAAGAAAGAGATCACTGCAGAAGAACTTAACTCCATCTTTAAACACTTGAAAATAAGATAAATACAGTCTGTAAAAGAACTGAGTATCTCCAGCTCTCTCAAAATAAGAATGCAAGTAATGAAAACAGAAATGTTCTGCTTTTTTTGCACAAATAATTTTTCAGAGGTGACACCTACACAGGATTAGGTGTCTTCCGTGTCTATCTGGATTGCTCATCTATCGATTTCTAGGCTATCAGGCTAATCAATGGATATGGTGAGAGGAAGAAAAATGGCCAGAAACAGGCCAGGACATTTTTTTCTAAGACTATCTAGTAGAAAGATATGGGAATTCTTTTCTCTCTCTCTCTTTTTTTTTTTTTTTAAGAGAAAGAGTATATAAGCAGGGGAGAGGAGCGGGGAGGGGGGGGATGGAGAAGGAGGGAGGGAGAGAGAGGACGGAAGAGGGAGAGAAAGAATCTTAAGCAGGTTCCATGCTTGATTCCACGACCCTGGGATCATGACGTGAGCTGAAATCAGGAGTGGGATGCTTACCCAACTGAGCCCCCCAGCATCTCCAGCCTTTTATAAATGAAAAGGTCATGTGTCACATGAAAAGACACCAGGAAATGGACACAACCTACTAAAGAGCCGACCAAGCAGACGATGGAGCTGAGAGGGTCTTCTTGACAGATCAATGTTCCTGACAAAAGGAACTGATGAGAGCACACACCTTCAAAATGGCAAACAGTAATGGCCCTTGTCTACCATCCTGGAAAAAAAAAATTTTTTTTACAGGTAGTATTTCACTACTTAGACACCAATTTTCAGAACAGTCACAACATTCATTCTTAATATTTGAATTTTGGTCTGTTTTTTTCTTCTTTGCTTCTAAATCTTAAAAACTTTATTTGTGGAACAGGTGGTTGGCTGTGCTTATGAAGTGATCAAACTGAAAGGCTACACATCCTGGGCCACTGGACTGTCTGTGGCAATTTTGGCAGAAGTATTGTGAAGAATCTTAAGTGGGTGTGCATCCAATTTCCACCGTGATAAGGGTCTCTATGGAATAATAGATGATGTCTTCCCTGGTGTTCCTTGCATCATGGGACAGAATGGAATCGCAGATGTTGTGAAGGTGACAGACTCCTGGGGAAGGGCCCGTCTGAAGAAGAGCACAGACACATTTTGCAGGATCCAGAAAGAGCTGCAGTCTTGAAGCCTTCTAATCCTGGGACACTTCACTGTCTACGCTACAACCGGATTTTAGTTGGGGGTTGTACATATTGTTCTTTTTACGTGATCAGTGACTCAAGCAGTAATATTAAAAGGGGCTAGGAAAAACACCAGTTTCCTAACATTACGTTCACAAAACCGTGCAGCTATATCCTGACGCTGGATAGTACCTATCTGGTGCAGTCCTAACCCGATTAACGCAAAAGCGGCTCCCCCACCCCTTGGAGGCACCACCACCAAGGCTGCATATGCTACAGTTGCTCTTCAAACCAGACCTGTGTTTAAAATGTGTGTCACAGAACTTCTAGTTCCCTCAGAATACCTACACCAACTTTTTTCTGCAATCGCATCCTGGGATCCGACATATAAATCCAATATTGCGTGTATTGCGTGTAACTGCTCTAAAGGATGTTATTTTGTGTACTGTATGCATCAGGACGGTTACATTGCCATAGGGTCTAAAAAGAAAAGTCTGCATAGAAACAAAGCAATCAACTATCCAAGCGGCACACCAACTAAAACAAACATTGAACGGTGAAAGAAAATTCACACGTGAGAATTATTAGCAAAAGGGGTAACAGAGGAGATCTGTGATACTAGAGGAGATACTAGTGAAATAATTTTAAAATAGTACTTCCTAGTTGGTTCAGTCGGTCAAATGTCCGACTTCGGCTCAGATCGTGATCTCGTGGTCCGTGGGTTCAAACCCCACGTCGGGCTCAGTGCTGACAGCTCAGAGCCTGGGACCTGCTTTGTATTCTGTGTACCCCCCCCCCCTCCCCTGCTTACACTCTGTCTCTGTCTCAAAAATAAACATTAAAAAAATAATAATTTAAAATAGTATTTCCTAAAGCAAAGGAAAACCCCAGAGGAAAATTTCTCACAACTGTGATCTGAGACGCTGGTATTGTAGCTCGGGAATAACTGGACAGTGCTCCCAACATCTAAACCTTCATCTCCTTCACAATTATGTCTGTCGGGTCACATTGCCCTGTGAGATATACAGACAATTAGCCTTTCTAGTCTGCAGGCTGGCAAGCCAAATTGCCAGTAACATCACCATCTCACTTAAAATTTGAAACTTTACTGATCCCGAATTTTTTTTTAAAGGCCTGATTTTTTTTCTTGCCTTTTGCTCATACTGCCCGAGGATGTCAACAGAACCAAAGACTGGAAAAGGATCTCATATTTTTCTAAGTTTTGCCAGAAAGCATACCCCCCTTCATCCCTCTTAACCAATGCTGTTTTCTTCAAAGCCATTACCACCTCTGGTGACGGTGTATGTTTATTCATTTAATTCTTTACTGTCTGTTTCATCCTGTTGGTTCTACTTCCTGTTGTCTTCTCAGCACAGAGAACCATGAATGACATGGTCAGAGCTCATTAGTATGAGCTGAATGAAAGAACAATGCAAGAAGTACCAAAGATCAAAAGTCAAGGTTTTGAGGTCAATGGAGACCTGGGCTCAAATTTCCACACAAATTCCAAAGAGCAACCGCCCCGGGTTCAAATATCCATCCCTTAACAGTTATTTGACTTCAGATAAATTACTTATAATTTCTACATTTCTATTTCGTCATTTGTACTTTAAATAACAGCGCTTTATCACAAAGTAATTATGGGGATCAGAAGCAGACTACACACTTAGCCACGTACCCAGCATACACTAAGTATGAATAGAAGTCAGCTTGGTGGTATTAATGCCGATCACTATGCCAAAATGGGGGTCGGCGTGGGGAGGGGGACAACACAAAAAATCCTTAGTCTCCATGTAACCGTTTAATAATCTTATAATGTAGTTGAATTTATTAATATTGAAAGGGTTATCTTAATCGAGAGCTAGAACAGACCAGACACTGGTCTACCTAAGACTAGCAAAACTTGGAGAAGTGAAAATATCAAGTGCCACCAAAGACTGAAAGAAACGTAACATCATCCAAAGACAAAACAAAATGTTCTCAAATAGCCTGACTGTAAGATCAATAAATAGCCTAACCAGGTTTTCACCGACAATCAGAAGTGGGTTACAATGACACACATCCTGACAAAGTTCTGAGAAGCATAGTGGGTCCATAATTAAGTAAAGCAACTCACTTTAAGGACACAGCTAAAGAGAAATAAAAATCCGTCTTTTAAATATATCTGTAAAAACTGAGAACAAACTGAGGGTTGATGGGGGGTGGGAGGGAGGGGTGGGTGGGTGATGGGTATTGAGGGCACCTGTTGGGATGAGCACTGGGTGTTGTATGGAAACCAATTAGACAATAAATTTCATAATAAAAAATAAATAAATAGATCTGTAAAGTAGAGGAGAAATTCTAGGTTTTGGTACATGGCAATTCTAAACCTCTGGAAATGAAATTGGGAGGAGCGCAATTTTCATCTCTTACTTAGTCATAAATTGTAAATGTAAATTTTGTATAACAAATTATGTTTTCAAATAATCACACCCAAAAGCTATCAGACAGAACTTCTGACTCACTCATCAACAAAGTCTCACTTCTTAAAAAGCACAAAGGAGTAGAAGGGTGACCTGGGTCTGTCCACACAAATTCCAAAGAGCAACCGCCCAGGGGCTTCTTATTTTTTTTTACATTTAGAACCTTCATGTCACAGAAAGTGACAGCAATCTAGAATACTCATCTTTTAGCTTGCTGGATCTTGCTTTGACTTGCCAAATAGACAACACAATCAGCTTTCTGTAATTTCTCTGCTGCTAGTGTGGCAAAAGGGTGGGGTTTGGGAGCAGAAAAGTTTGTATAACATTCCGAGTTCCTTTTTAACCCTTTTTTAAGCTAATAAAATACTTCATCTCTATTTCTCATCCTTGCTCCTAAAGTTCATTACATTCTGCCACGAAATTAAACAGATTCTATAAGCACACTTCACATTTATTCCAACTATCACTATTTTTCCTTGCACGGGCATTAAAGATACAAAATGATACCTCAAGAGAGAGAAACTTCCTCAAGATGCCATGTCCGAATTCCCTGTGGCGGGGACTCTACAGTTCCTACAGTTTACATCACCTGCACTGAAGAGCACTGCTGATCATGTCAAATGCAACTGACACCCTGACCACTCATCTTTTTTTTTTTTTTTTAACGTTTATTTATTTTTGAGACAGAGGCAGAGCATGAACGGGGGAGGGGCAGAGAGAGAGAGGGAGACACAGAATCAGAAGCAGGCTCCAGGCTCTGAGCCGTCAGCCCAGAGCCCGACGAGGGGCTCGAACCCACGGACCGCGAGATCGTGACCTGAGCTGAAGTCGGATGCTTAACCGACTGAGCCACCCAGGCGCCCCTCTGACCACTCATCTTACAAGTGCCTTTAGCAAACCCGTGCCCAGCACTGCCACCAAGCTCTGCCAGGGCCGACACTCCAGACAGGGAACGGGTCACAGGTCACAGCCCGCAAGATGCTGATCACTGGTTCCCTACGAGAGGAAGAGCCCAAGGAGCTCTGAGCCCGAGGAAGTCCACTTGGGAGTCTGGTGTCTGGCACGCCACATCCACCGTGCTGGCCTCGGGCCCGACGGCTGACTCAACCTTCGGACCCAGCTCTCCAGCTGCTGGTGTGAGGAGACCACGGACGGTCACCAGCCTGACTCACACTTCTTCCTGACTCTATCCTTCCTGTGACTGCGTCAGCATCGTGAATTGTCCTCCTCTGCTGACCCAGCCTTCGCTAGCTGTCTCCGGTCCCGTTGGCAAAGGATTTCTCCCCATCTACACCTTGCTGATTCCGGTGAGACCAAGAAGTCACTGCCTCAAGTGCAAAACCAACTCCAGGCCCAAGTCATGGCTGCTGAGAATGACACACATGCTTAAAACTACTTGTGGTGTTGGAAGCTCAAGACCCTTTTAAACTCAACAGGCTACTTTGCATCACTCTCAGGCCAGAGTATGGAAGAAAACCATCATGTCCAGCCTTCATTTACTAAGCAGTCTGGGAAAACACTATGAGGCTACCCAAGGACATCCCCTCAGTGGGGGAGCAGCGGTCTGTTTCCTGAAGGCCTCGATACCTCCCTCTTCCTTAGCTTATGGATGGAGGCAGGTATGGAGTGGCTAACTTTAAAGAAGATATACCAACACTCTACGTGACCACAGAGAGAAATTCTACAAGCATTTTTTAAATTTTTTTTAATGTTTATTTATCTTTGAGAGAGAGACAGACAGACAGACAGACAGACGAAGCATGAGTGGGGAAGGGACAGAGAGAGAGGGAGACACAGAATCAGAATCTGAGCTGTCAGCACAGAGCCCAACGCACGGCTCGAACTCATGAACTGTGAAATCATAACCTGAGCTGAAGTTGGACACTTAACCGACTGAGCCACCCAGGTGTCCCTAAAAGGATTTTTTTTTTTTTTAACATCAAAAAAATGTACCTGCTAGGAATGCCTGTGTCATTTCAAATCTTAATTCCAGGTTATTCTGGTAGAGATCCAAAATCGATTAGAGATTATTAAGGAAATCAGCTTCTGTCAAGTTGGAGAGGAAAGGTTACATTTACACATAGTGGCTTCCCTCATTGCATTTTCCCCCCACCCTAAACCACAGCTTCCAAATGGTATCATTTTTCCTGCTTCTGAGGAGACTGAACAGAATCTAGAAAATAACCTCCCAACTCTAAGATACTATCAATCTGTAAGTAGTGCCAATTTTATGACTGGTTCCAGAAATCCAGGCATATTTTATCACCGCACTATAGGTTCATTTACAGACATCTTCTCCCCCACATTGTTGCTTGCTCTCCCTGTGTGCCCGCCTCTCTCCGTGGCACAACTAGATTCCCATACCCAGCTATAAACCTGCTCTGACCTCCCCCACATCCCTCATATCCCATCAGTTGCTGAGATCTGTCCTGCCTCTATTCCCACAGCAACTACATAGGGCTTTGTGTATGGTAAGCATGCAAATGTTTGTTACATGAATGAAGAAATCAGATGATTATGACTTCTTCTCAGGAAGTTTTATTTACACACACATACACACACACAGAGCATGGCCACTGCTTTCAGGGAACCATGGGTTAGATCTGAAGACCACAGCACATACCTAGAGGTGAATCATTGAGGCTCTCAAAGTGTAGTGAGCCCAAAGATCACTTTGGAGGCTTGTTAAAACAGGGATTCCAGACAGCCGTATCTCCAGAGATTCATTCTCAACAGGTCTGCAAGAGGTTTGGAATCTGCACTTTTACCCAACACCCAGGAGACCCACCATCCACATCTGAGAGACACTGTCAAGCTGGATGGATGAGGCGGGAGTGGAGCCGTGGGACAACACTGCCCGCCCACACCCACTTCTATGTGCCGAAGAGGAAGACATATTTGTTTTTGCCTAGGGACCCACGAAATCTAAGGAACAAGTGCAATCAAATCAAGCCAATGGGAAGAGAGGAAGAAGACAAGAAATGTTTCCATAAATCACTAGGTCAGAATGGGGCAAGTCGGGGTCACCACAAAACTATGGCTGATGACTATGGAATGTAAAACCCGAAAGATGTCGTTCAACCACTCCCCTCGTCTCAGGCAGATGAAGACACTAAAGCCCAGGAGATACTTGGGAACCATATGTGTGTTGCCAACAGGGAGGACATGGCACAAAACCCAGGTAATCCCACTTTATACCACCTTCCTTGTATATATGAAAGGAGTGTTTTGTTGTAATATAGACGTTTTAATCATCTCAAAGTAATTTCGGTCTTATATCGTATATTTACCTTGATTACAACTGTTTGGGTTTTTTTCTTTTTCTCTTAAAGAGAGTGTGAGCAGGGGAGAGGTTCAGAGGAAGAGAAGGAGAGAGAGAGAGTGACAGAGACAGAGAGAGAGGACCTCAAGCAGCCTCCAGGCTCAGCAGAGCCCAATGCCGGACTCAATCCCAAAATGCTGAGACCATGACCTGAGCCAAAATCGAGCCGACACTCAACAGACTGAGCCACCCAGGTGCCCCACAACTGTTATTTTTATGCGACTCCATGGTCCACTGGTTCCTAGACAACAGCAAAATACAGAGAGTAAACCTTTTCAAAACTATACACTTCCAAAGACAAACCAAGCTTTTGGTCAAACACTGATATTTATGGTATTCATATTTAAATCACAAGGCAGAAATATGAAAATCACAAATGCTTACCCATTGGGTGTGTGAGGAAGCTGAACTTAACAGGCAATGTGGAAGTAAAAAAAAAAACCCTGAGGTTCTCAGGATGTGGCACGGGCTTTTTACCCACAAGCAACTTCAGGCTTCTTCCGATTTTCCTGATCTGTGGGACCTTTGTTATAATTTGTATTTTTATCCCCTTTACCATCACTCTCTACAGATATCTTTGGTTCTAAGACATAAAAAAATAACAAGAATGTGGGATTGCAGGAATATCCCAGCTCACTGGGTTTCTACGCATCAAGCTTTTGTTGCCTTTTTTCCCTCACGTGTTTCTTTTATTCTCACAGCTACAGCCTTGACCCCCTTCAAAACTTTAGACAAGCTCTTAACTCTTACCAGTCTGTGTCCTACCATCTGTCAAGAAAAAGCATTGATGAGTGTTAATTTGAAAAGCCTTATAAAAAGTTCACAGGCAGCTTGAAGCAAGGCGTGTGATCTTCTCTTCCCACCTGCTTTAGAAAGTCAATATATGAGCTTTCAGATGAGAAAGCAGCCAGCTTCTCATGAATGTTTCCTAGGCTTCCAATTCACCCAGCAGTATACCAGGCCTAATGGGTTTGCCCGGTTTCAGTGTGTCCAGCTTCCGTGGGCCAGTACTGTGGCTGCACCAGCCTACCGCGGCAGCAATGCGTTAGCCTCTGCCTGCCTCCCCCACCCCATCCTGTCCCCACAGGTTCTGACGGTCCCATCCACACTTGGCAATCTAGAACTGACACAGGCTGACAGCTTGGGCTTCAGGCTTCCATCAGATTCAAGTTCAGTTCCTTTATGACTAGCTGTGTGGTCCTAGGCAAGTTGCCCAGCCTTTCTGACCCTCAACTTGCCCCTGTGCAAAACACAGGGGCTGTAAAAATCAAACCTTCCTCAGGGCTATTGGGAAAATTGTATCATGTAAGCCAATTACACAGCACACATAATAGGCTTTCAAGAGGAGGGTCTCTCATACCTACATCCAAGACAGAAGACATGTTTAGGAACCCCTCCCCGTAGTAACTCTGTGGTCAGCTCTGAGCTGACATTTGCACTCCCCCACTATCCAACAGCAAAGTTTCACGACTGGCAACTACACGCTTCGAAAGGCTACAGCTCTGGATGTAAGTAGCTCGGGTGTAAAGTGCAGAAGAAATGCCCAAGGAACGTGTCAAAATAAGATGAAGATTCTCCGATCCTTGTCCTCAGAGATGTTGATTCAGCAGACCCAGCATCAGGCTCAGGAAACTAAGTACATAACAGCCACTGCAAGTCCCTCAGAAAAATAACTTTAATACTCTTTAATAAATAGTGAATCACATTTCAGATAAACTCATGATTCCTCCAGCACTTTCCATCTGCAAAGCACTCTCACATGATCTCCCTTGACCATCACCGTCCTGGGCAAGAATTCTAGAGAGATGCCCCCAAATCATCTCTAATCCTTGGACCCTCCCTCATCCTCCCCATGAAATCTGTAGTGACAGCAGGAACTAAATCTTCTCCAATTTAGAGACTACTTTTATTTGGCTCACATTTTAGGACAACAAAAACACCTCACTGATACAAAAAGGATGAGTTGAAAATGGAAGGTTAAGCCTCTTAGAGCATCAATACTTTAAATGGAAACCCTGCTGAAAACTACCATGCCCTCAGAATTCTTGTGTCCACTTGTGGTTTTTCAGTCTTGTTATCCACCCCCCCCACACACACACACAGCTCCCCTTCCTTAAAATTTGCTGATTTTCATCTCATTTGGTGTGAGAAACCAAAAGCTTCCATGGGACAACAAATAAACCAAACAGCAGGTACTAGGGAGGGCACCAAGGGCTCTTCTATGAATCCCATGCACACTGCTTTGGTATTGACTTATTCAGAATCTGATTGGCTAATCAAAGGCCTTTCAATTACCTGGCTTGGGCTTGGTTTGGGAATTGGACACAGAATTGTGTTCCTTCAACCAACATTTCAGCTAGGTGGGGCCTGAATATCTCTACTGAGCTCTCACACGATGAGAGAAAATTTATATTCTATGTAGACACTTAATATACAAAAAGGGAATAAAAAAAGGTTCATAGAAATTGTCTGGATAAGACTATTCGGCCTAGAAGAGTTCTCATTTCCATCCCCACAGTGCAGAAAAGGAATATGAGGGCAGAGTTTTTACATCTCTACTAACTCTGGCCCCCTCCCCAAGGAGAAATGAAGTCCTCTCAGGAGAGTCCTAACACCTCATCTACATTCAACAAGTTTCTCACATATTATGGTAATCAAGTGTTTATGTACTGGCTTTAGATTTATGGCTTTCGGGGTAGGCTCCTCTCTTCGATGTATTCCAACCTCTTCAAAGACAGAATGCAGGCCAAATTCACTTTATATCTTCCACAGTGTGCAAAATATAAAAAGAGTTCAATAAATTAGGTATTTGCTAAGTGAGGAACCACTCAAGGCTGTTCTTAGCTGCAACTCCATCCCAAAGTTGGACTTTTCCTCAGATAAACATACTCTAAAGAGCCCCTTTCTAATTATTTGCTTTTTGGCGATGGGAAGGAGAAATGTCCAAGTTGAAAACGAAGGATGAAAAGACTATGTACGCATTTAGCTATAATACCTCCTCCACAGGACTGTAAAATCCTCAAGAAATCATTTAAAAGAACAACTCAGAAATGTTTTAGGGAGAATACTTCTTCTACTCAGTCTCCCCTCCTTTATTCCACAAAGTTCCACAGAGCACAGGAAGAGAAAGAAGGGGCAGCAGACATCATCTTCTGCAGAGTTTTTCCCTGACAATAACTAGATTCTCTATCACACACCTGAGATAACTGAACAGCGAAAGCAGTGTGAGACAAGAGCCTTGGGCTGTCAGGTAAATCCGGGGAACAGAGCAGAGAAAGCAAAGTGGTGGGGGCCAGAGAAGGAAACAAAAATGAAAATGAGGAGAGCAGCTGGGAACCCCTCTGAGAAAGCATGGTGAGAGAGGAAATTGGACCAGGGGACCGGATGGACAACAAATGGAGGGGTGGGGGGCGTCGCAGAGGAAAGTTCTCCAAAGTCCATAGAGAATCAGCAATCTGGCTAAAGCATGTATGAATAATTGGGAATTAACTGTGTACACAAAGGACTTCACCTCATTTACCACAGCAGTCAGATAAACACCATGCTAAATCCAATAAGAGGCTGTTCGGGTACAGCCTCACCGGAACCATTGGTCTCACTGTCCTCCATGACCGGAGAGAAATTTCACCATGCCTCTGCAGTCACCCTCTGATTTCCGTAGGAGGCTGCTGTTTGTTTGTTTTGAAGAGGCTGGTTCCACTTCTCAAGATTGAGGTTTGAATAGGACCACATTAGTCCAGATGCTCTTTCTAAAAAATCTTTCAAATCCACCCATTCAAAACATTAACATAAAAATAATCAGAGAGCAGCTGGTGCAATTAACAAATTGTTTATATTTTCCCTTCCACTGGCTTAAAAGTACTAGAAGGAATTTTAAGCAAGAGGAGACTGCCATTCAGCTTTCAGAGTTTTAAATAGATGATTTTCGGGATTTTTTCAGGCTAAAAATAATAGTCTCTATGTCAGACTTGATATTGTACAAACAGGCTTCAATTCACATGACTAAACTAAATGGGGGTCTCTCTATCCAGCAGATACCAAGGCAGGCAGAAACTGAACTACTGGAATAAAGTTCAGTCTTGGGAAACTTCTGGTCTTTCAGAATTTGCCCCCTAGAAAACAAGAGCAGTCTTCCCCAAATACGTTCAGATGCTTTTGGTCATAACGAGCTGAATGATGAATCCACCCTTTGGTGGGGGAAAATGGGAGTCATTCTGCACCTCGGGGTGTGAAAGCGACAGTCTTCACAGCCCTCACCAAGAGCCTCCGGATTCCCCGTTGGAGGAGGTAGCCACAGAGCACAGAAACATTCCCCCAAAGGGCATCTTTTACCACATGCATGAATGGATTCTCAGTTCACCGATGGACTCAGAGTTTTCCCTGTAAATAACACATTGCTGGGCCACGTTGTATCAACAGTGAATGAATGAATCTCACTGGCAGCTCTCTGGCATCTCGGCACTCCTGCCACGGCAACAGCCCTCTCTTCCAAGGCATCGTGAGGCTTCAAACATCTTCAGCATGATTCCACACAGTAGCTCGAAAATTACACATCGAGTCTTCTCCTAGAGACGACGGGTTCAAAGAACCCATCGGAATTGTCGTTCACCTCTTGTACGTGGACGGAGAAATTCCTATTAAGGTGTGCGGTAACCCCTGGGCATTATTTTAAAATAGTTACGGTCAAGTTCAGGACTCTTGTGATGAAAGAACGTCACACAAGCCGTGGGACCACCACCAGGGAGATGTCCAAAGGAAGAAACAGGTAACCTTTACAACAAGCAGGAAAGGGCATTCTACAAATCTCTTATTTACCCCTGAGCAAAAAGGCTCGTAACATTCCTCCTTCATTTTACTGTATTCCAGTTTCTCTTTCTTTAACCTACTCAAAGGGGGAAAGAAAAACTCCCCTAAGAGACTCCTTAAGAAAAGTTAGTAATTTAATTTTAAAAGTTTTCTATAAACGATTTTACTGGGATCTTCTCACAACAAACTAAAGAATCGTTTCAATGCCCACATTATACAGATGAGAGGCATTAAGATATAAGATTAAATACAGCTGTAGTAAAACTGACATCACTAAGACTAGAACAAACCCTTAGCAATCCACTCCTGAGCTTTCCTTTTATCTTTCATAGAAGAATTTTAGAAAATGAAAGAAGGGGAAAGGAAGAAGCTCCTTACAGTCAAACCATGATCGTTTTTTAAAAACCCTGACTTCACAGAACAACTGGAAGACGGAAGACCTGGGTGATACAAGTGCACACAAAAATAGGTGTTGGAACATCAGGTCTGTGTGTCTAAACCTGTGTCTATATTAAGCGATTTCACATGCAGGGTTTAGAGAATCTGGGAATTCCCCAGGCAAGTTTTTAGAAATGTATTTTTGCTGTATTCCCATGGAAAGACGGCCTCTCATACCAGTTCTACATCATTTCTTCCCCAAGACCAGTCAGGAAATGCCCCCTTCCCCCAGGAGCATATTACTTTGGAATAAAAGAAGAGGAAGGAGGAGGAGAAGAGGGGGCAGGAGGAGGGGAAGAGGGGGAGGAGGGATCTTTGAATTTCACCTCAGATTTGCAATCTTGACATCCCTTAGTTGGTCACATAAAAAATCCAGAAATTGAGACCTAGGGAACTCTAGATATTACTACTTCTAATCTTAGATATTCCTTACTTGGTCACTATTTTTTAAAAAATCCCAGAAATTGAGACATAGGTAGTTTCGGTCATGGGTTTAAACACACTCAAACAAAAGTACATAAATTCCCACAGGCAACAAAAAGAAAATGTCCATTCCAGAGATGGTTTAAAAAGCACATATCAATTTGTAGATCTCTTAAATTATCATTTACCTACTGAGCACTAAAAGCTGCTAAATGATTTAGACCATGGGGTGTTTGAATCCTGATAGTGGAGCCTATTTTTGTAGGCACACAATGTTTTCTTTTTGTAAGAGGCAAAGGAGGAGGGATGGAATGACTGGCCAGGCAGCAACGGCCCTCCTTAAAATAATAAACCTTAAAATGTTTCTAGTCAACCACGACATAACTATTTTGCTACAAACATATCTACTTTCACCACATGCCTACCTCTCAAATGCTGGCTTCCATTTATACCCCCGAACAATAGTGCTAAAATACAGGGCAGACACAGGGTACAACCCCTGTACACATCTGGTGTTTATAGGGGGAAACACTACTATTGGATTTTTTATTTCAAAGTACTTTCATTACTAATGTATACAGCTGTTTTCTGTTGGCTAATAATCGGAACTGTAACACACATATGCACAGGGACTCCAGCTTGTGCCAAGCTGTTTGTTCTCAGCTGTAAACAGCTGGAATTCTAAGCGTCGGGGGAGATGCCCCTGGACTTCCCTCCCCAGCCCACCCTACTCCCCCCAACCCCCCCCCCCCAAAAAAAAAGGAGGGGAAAATGGTTAATACAGCTGTTTTCCTCTCAGGAACACCCAAAGAATGCAATTCCTGTCTCCAAAACTCCCCCGAGCTCATCTCCACCAGTATTATGTTCCCTGTTCATACTAATATATGAGGGGAACTTTCAAAAGCTATCCCATTCTTTAATAAAAAGAATAGAGGGAAAAAATGCTGGGCATCCAAGTTTCCAGTAGTAATATATGCCACATCTACAGCAAGGAAAACACGGAAATCAAGCAGAATTTCCTACGAAGAGTGTGCATGCTGGATCACACTCACATAAAATGGCAGTTGATTTCACAGAAGATGAATGTGTGCTTTTGAACCAAGTGTTTCCAAAGTACATTTTAAGCCTGTCCTAATATAATCATATGAAATGTTTATGTGCTTGTCTGGGGTGTCACTCTGTTTTCTAAATAAAGGAGCGACTTCATTTTGCAAAAATGGACACAGGAGTTCCAGCTTCGCTCTTCTGTGGACTTCCCCCTCCCGGCTCGGCTTACCACCTTTGTAGGGCCACACGGACCCAGCACAGAAGGCCTTTGTGTATAGGTCTCAGCCACAGATCTTCATACAGCCACTGGCAAAGGCCTCCGGAGGAGTCCCTTTCTTTCCCAACTAAACACAAAGGTTTCATCTTACAGTAAACAGAGAAGACTTTTAACATTAGAGCAATACTGAGGCACTGATGCCATCCAAATGGCTCAAAGATTTGCATGATGAAATTCTGCTACCTTGGTTTGAACTCAAAACTAGCTATTAAAAAGGGGGGCGGGGGCAGGGGCAGAAGGGCATGTTTCAATACCTGAAAGTTGCATTTACAAAATGTGTTTCGGCTGAACTCTTCTGCTGGTTTATGTAGGAAGCCTGGAGAAGACCAAGTGGAAGGAGGGGAAAGTACACACGGCCCTGTTTCTGTAGGACATTCCCAGGGGTCTCCATCCACTGGCCTCCTTCGCATTCTGCACCAAGCCCACCTGCCTCCTGGAGCGGGAGACAGACAAATCCTCACATTCTTCCTTCCTCTCTCTCTCTTCATCAACTCTGGACGTCACCATGGAAGGGAGACTGGGAACAACTACAGGCAGGTAAGAAAGGATCATAGCCTTGCTCACTTCCCCAACCCCAACCATTTGCAAAGCTAAGGTCAAGTTTTGGTGTCTGCCCTGACTCACCAAAGGCCTCTCTTCTACGTGGAACCTCTGGTGGCTTTTTGATCATGGGGAAGGGGGCAGCGTGAAGGGGGACAGACGGACCATGGGTGACCTCAACACATGATTTGTCCACCATTCTGAATATTCTACACCCAAATGAAGAGTGACAGAGAAGGCACTGCCAGGTCCTTGGAAAAAAAAGGCTGCAGGAATCTACAGAATTAGGAAATAATATTCCCTCTGGACTCACATTTCTATTTTTAGTAAAAGTCACTAGGGGGTAAGAGGAGTAGAACTTGGCTCACACGTGGAAACTTATCAATTAAATAACAAAGATAATAAAACTTAAACAAAAAACCCTTAGATTTGAATGTTGAGTATTCTACTTGAAGAAAGGCAAAAGGCAAAGCTGGGCATGAAGCCGGTCCATGTAAAACAGCAGGGGCCGGATGGAGACTGACCGCAGGGGCTTAAACTCACGTATTGCAGTCAGAGTGGCTTTTAGGTGCCTTCACTTTTCAGAAATCACCCCCACCCTTTTTTTAGGTTTAATTAAGCAGTGAATTTCCTTCTTTGTGGCAAGCACAAAATGTGAGGGTACTACGTGAGAATTTTCATAAAGTGCTATGTAAACGGGAAATAGTAGCAGAGAGCTTTCAGAATGGGGAACGAGGTAACTCATCCAACAGAAGTGAATGGACCAGAGCAACCTATTTGGCACACGCACGGCCTTCATCATTCAGTGTTTATGTGGCGTGCTTCCCAACGAGAGCAAGTTACATTCAGCCCGCTCTTTTCAAAAAGTGAGTATCATAAAGTCAGTTTCTGGCTGCATGGCCTTATCCACGAAATGGCTTTTAATTATTTGATATTGGCCAAGCAGGCAGGAAAGACATGACTCATCTCTACTGTTCTTCAATGTTGTTTTCCAACAAAGTCCTCTAATCCCTGCAATAAATAAAACTGTCCTGCTTTAAAAAAACATCCCTTTGGGAAGCATTTAACCCTGCATTTATTTTAATAGTTAGCAACTACTTTGTGAGCACACATAAGTACAAGGTCCAACCCCCTATTCCCAAATGCACCAAGTGGCTCCATTCTCCAGGCTGGCCTCACTCAGTAACGTGCATTCAGCGGGAGGCTGCGGAACATTCCAGAGCCTTGCTCCGGCAACCCCTTCAGTGGCTCCTTGAAAGGGCTGTTATGCACCTCTGGCAGCATCGGTAAAGTTTTCAGTGTTCTACAAGTGTTCAAGGCACCTTCGGAATAGAAGGGACTATGGGTGCAGATGTGGGCTTGCTGGTGTAGAACCTCAAACATCAGTGAAGCATTCTGGGATGTCACTCAAAGAAATATAGGGGCACACACGTGGCTCAGTCAGTTAAGCATTCAACTTTTGACGTTGGCTCGGGCCGTGATCTCGTGGTTGTGAGATCGAGCCCCACATTGGGCACCAATGTCAGTGTGGAACCTTCTTGCAGTTCTGTCTCCCTCTCTCTCTGCCTCTCCCCCAAGCTCCCTCTTTCTATCAAAATAAACATTAAAAAAAAAATTATAATTGTGTGGCAAAAGGAAAACTCACATCAAGGCAGGAGTAGAGGGAAAGCCTTGAGCAATCTAGCTTAGCTGTTTGACTGTAAGGCCCATATACAAATATCAACAAATGGGCATAAATTATGAAATGCTGAGTTATTAGTTATGCACAAATAGATCACCAACACCAACACCTGGTAAAAGTTAGTAAAGGTTCCAGTTTGTGTCTCAAAAGCAAACCTGACTCCCTGGACTCTAAAAGTTTATGAAATTATTCTAGATCTATTTATAGGCAGTAACATTTACACACACAAAAACTAATTATAAATGGTTGTCTACTAAGAAGGAGATATTAGGTAGTCACTGTTTCACAAAGCTGCATCTTTTTGAAAGAAAATTTTGTAAAAATAACCTTTAATGCCAGTGAGTATATCAGCACAGTTTTATCATACACATGTACCTGAGTTGGTTCTGTGTTTGCTTCTGTGCTGACACATGCCTCTGTGCCTCAACTTTCTTCCTCACCGTTGTCTCTTTATCTCCTGGCTGTTTCTCTCCTTCACCATGACTAAATACTATCAAGAGAACCAAACGAATAACGCAAAAGATGGAAGTGTCAATCTCCTTCTCATTTCTAGGCATCCCGCCGGAGTGTGTAGTTGTAAATATTTGGTAACAAATGGCTCTCCAGGAAAAAAGGGGGAAGGCGTGTCCCGGACGACAGTGTTGGCCAATTTCCTCCATATTAATAGTCCCACCATGGCCAATATCCACCCACCTACACGATACTACTGAACACGGACTTGAAAAGACATGTGCAGCAAGGTGCTGCTACACAGCCTTTCCACCCTCTAGGTACAACAGACCGAATCACCTCAAGAGCCCAGATAATATCAACAGGTAGTAAAATGACCAGGAAGTGCGAAGTTTCGAGTATTTGTTAGCTTTGTGAAATTAAATATAATTTAAATTGGGAGCTGGTATAGTTTAGTGTTTAATGATAGCTGGGTTTATCGACCAGCTCACAAAACGTCTGAAAATTTGACACCCAGCTCTTGAGAGAAAGCACAAGCCATCTGCAGCACTCCCGTGACAAGGTCTACTCAGCCCTGATGCGTCACACCAGGCAAAGGGGCAGTGGAATGCTAGGGAAATTGCAACACCTTCCCTGGTTCCCACAACTTCAAAATAGCAGGAATCAAAGAGTGTAAGAAAACAAGGGCTACTCTGGCAGAGTCCTTTTAGAATATTAGTAGGAAAGTAGGAGGGGCAGACTATTGTCTGTGAACTACTGGGCTCACGGGAGCAAATCATGCTAGGGTAGGGCAACGTCTGCAATGATGGCTGCCTGTCAGCTATTTTCACTGGCTATGACAATTTGAAACTGTAACTTGAAAAATGAGGGTTCGCTCAGTCGAGCATCCCCAACTCTTGATTTCTGCTCAGGTCATGATCCCAGGGTCAGGGGATTGAGCCCCGTGTCAGGCTCCACGCTGAGCACAGAGCCTGCTTAAAATTCTCTCTCCCCAGGGCGAGCGTGCATGCACTCTCATGCGCATGCTCTCTCTCCAAATAAAAAATAAAAGAGGGTAAACAGAGCATTACCTAAGATTTATGTGTAAACACACCATGAGCAGCCAAGAAACACAGCCCATGAGCATGTTCTGCCTAGGGAAAAGACCTACACCACAGCATGAAAACAGGTCCTGGGCCCAAATCCTGCCCATGCCGGGAAATTTAGGAAAAGCACGTCACTGGAATAGGACCTGTTTTTCAGAAAAGTGTTACCTCAAAATGATCTCTCGGAAAACTTAAAAGAACTGCAGTGAAACGAGGAATAGACGGGAAAATGAAAGAAAACCACATGTAATCGCGGTTGCTTCCACTAACTAGTTGTGTGATCTCAGGCAAAAGTAGAGCCAATCACTATTTACTAACCAAACACCAGACACTCTACTACATAAGGAGACAACGGTGAACGAGACAGACGCAACTGCAGCCTTCACCGAGTGTATATTCCAGAGTGCAGTTGACTGATCTCTAAAATGCGCTGATCACTATTCCAACCTTGCAGAGCTATTAAGATAATTAAATGAGACAATGCAAATGGCATAAAGGGCACTTTTGTCCTTTTTGTCACTATCTAAATGTGTTCCTTTTGTAGAAAAGGAAAGGACGCCAACATTTTTTATCTTTTTGATTTTCTTCTCTGGGAAGGAACAGAGATGCAGAAACCTCCAAAATTCTAAACCATCTGAGCAGGTATATAAAGAAGTGACTGTTGGGACCTCCAAGAGTTCTTACAGGTTCTGATTCTTTAGTCATTACCTTAGACAGGTAATTACTCTCAGAAGGGAAATGAACATAGAGCTATGGATCTAGATTCCAGAGTGTGTACAACAAACAGATCAAGAGCACATGCATTCAAGTGAATTACTTCCAACTATAATCATAAGAATCATCTCAATGGGGAGAGATCAAACAACTCAACCGTAGGCTCTCAAACAATCCAGGAAGGGCTAATAATCACTCACTCATTCATTCATTCATTCCACAAAGTCATTCAACAAAAATTTAGAGGGTGTATTCTGAGGCACTAGAAATATAGGAGTGATCAGTACAATCCCATACGTACTGTAAAAAGCCAAATTTTTGCAAGCTTGGCTGTAAGATTACAACCCTCCTAATTCAGAATGAAACAGGTAGCTTTAACATGCTGACATTTTCCTCCAAAGTCACTGCAGACACACGCTCTGACCTAGATTAACTAATCTAGAATGTAAAATCTGAAATAAACTTCATACACGCTTATGCTGAAATGTACATATTTTAGTCCCTGGATTCCATACAGTTTAATCTTTTTGTTTTCAACTCCCAACAATCTGCAATGTGCCTAGCATAATACCTTGCCCCAGGCAAGAGACAAAAGATCTTAAATAAATTATTTGTTAAAATGAATTAAATATAATTTCCTAAAGTGTCAATACATCTATTAATATAAACCAGAGCACTTTAAGCCCTTTGTGTATCAAAGAATACCCGAAGACCTCTTTGGACAGCCATAATGTCAAATCTCCACAGTGCTCCTTCACCTGGGAAACAGAAACACCCTCCCAACAATAAGTGCAAGCACTTCTCAAAAGAACAGAATGAAAGCATCTGTCCTGACAGCACGTTATTTTCTAGGACAAATACATGTATGTTAGAATATTCCTGGATTTCTTAACCTAATGTGATTCATACAGATCATAGTGAAATCCGTCTGTGAACACCCAAGCCATGTGAGTAAATGCTTTCTGGCAGTTTTTCTTTTCTTTGTACCTACCACTGCCATTTGTAAATGCTGTTCTATAATGTGGACATCTTTACGAGGCATTTTATAAAATGCGATTTTACTTGTAGAAAACAGGATAAAAATTCATATGACTTTAGAACTGAAGTTTAGTGTACTGGAAAACAAAGACTAATTCTGCTCTGTATGGCACAGTATTAATTCTCAATCTAGAGTAAGTCTATAAAATATACTGCAGTTGTACACGTGGAGAAACAAACTGTAATTTGGCGAAAAACATATTTAACTATAAAGAGAAAAAATGGAAAGTACTTCAACAGTCCTATTTAGATTCCCAATATCAGTGAGGGAACCTGTTTGAGACTATCCCTCTCCCCCACAAAAATTCAATGAAATACAGAATTCACTTTTGGGGAAGCTTTTCTTATAACAGTAAGAGTACAAATATTCCTGGGATAGCTTGAAAAATGTATTAATACTCAAGAGTAAGGTATGAAAATAATTTATGCCACTAACTAAAAACTATAATAAAGTACTTGATGGGAGGAAACAGAAAATATTTTCCCTCAAATAACAACCTTACATTCATCTATACTCCAAGCACTGAAAGTAACGGCTGTAATTCATTCATTTTTCTCCCTTAAGACACTACACCAATCAACCGACAAGATCATACTTACCTGTAGCTATTTTTTTTTAAGTTGAAAGCACACACACACACACACATACACACCAGCAAAACCCATGAGTGTACAATGAAATTTTCCTCTTATGAGTCACATACTGAGTATTCTTAATTGATTTTTTTGATTTCATACAAAAGAATCTTTCAGCACATTTCCTCACATTTGAAGCGATGGTCTTACTTTTTCTCATTGAATTAATAAGCAAGATTTGATTTCAGGTTGCTGTTAAGTTCCCAAATTATTAGTTTTCCTCTTTAAAAACAGTATCTTCCTCCCTCTGGCACCAAATAATCACCAAAAAGATGAAAACGCCACATCTTTCAGCCTTTCACATATACACACACATACACAAATACATGTATAAACACTGACACCTATCATGCCTACACAAAAGGTAGTTGTGAATTCCTCTGAAGTATAAGTACTCCATTCACCACAAAAAAAAAAAAAAAAGGACTACTTATATAAATTGAGCTTCGAATAAATATTGGCAAACCACAGACTTACTGCTTGTAGTTGCCTGTAAGTTAGGCAAAAGATATCAAACAATCGATAAATAATTCCATACATTTTTAACTTTATTACACAAAAATTTATGTAGATATGGCAAGAGAAAAATCATTGCACTGAAAAAAATCTGATGGCATTCATCTAAGTGATCTAAATTTAAGTTACAATATGTATAAGGAATATACCATCACAATGATTTTTCAATAGCAAAGATACACTTTTCAGGTAACTCAATGCTGACTTTCCTTCAAAGAAACAAAAAACATAACTGCTTATGCATAATTTGGTTACATTTTAAATTAGTAAGACACTTAGAGATATGCCAATTAAAACCATGATGAGATACCATTACCTACCAGACTGGCAAAATATATGTTTGTTTGTTTGTTTTCTACATAAGCTCTACGCCCAACATGGGGCTTGAACTCACGACCCTGAAATCAAGAGACACATGCTGAACCAAATGAGCCAGCCAGGCACCCCTGGCAAAATGTTTAAAGTCTAAAATTATTAAAGGCTGGTAAGGTTGTAGTAGAAAGCATTGCAGCCTTTTGGGGTAAGTCTGGCATTGTTTAAATAAAGCTGAAATCCCATTCCTTGGTAAATATTCTAGAGAGATTCCAGCAGACCGGGAGGTGCAAATGGAAATGTATGCAGCTTCACTATTCTGTTCATAATGTCCAAAATCCAGGAAAAACCCAAACCTTCATCAGGAGAAGAACACAGAAATGAGGAACCCAAATCCTATATGGTAACAAAAGCATGCATAAAAAGCCATACATAGTATCTTTGAAGGTCATAAACTATGTT
Organism: Panthera leo; assembly: GCF_018350215.1. NCBI lineage: Eukaryota > Metazoa > Chordata > Mammalia > Carnivora > Felidae > Panthera > Panthera leo. The sequence goes on from NC_056687.1 coordinate 93,857,500, forward strand.
AACAAAGAAGTCAAGAAAGAATGACTATATGTATGATTTATGGAAAGTCTGAAAACAAGCAAACTAAACTACATTTCTCAGCGTGTGTGTGCGCGTGTGCGTAGGTATCTACGTGAATTCATGTGTATACAGTAAAACTACAAAGAAAATAAGAAAAATGATTATCCCCAGAGGTTAGTGGTTTGGGGAGAGGGAGGACAGATATAAGGAAGGGCACAGATATTTGTTAATGATTATTCATGTTTACAATCTTTATATACTTTCGCAGTCATCTTCATTATTTAGTATCACCTAGAACTGTAAATTTTTATTTTATGATCTAGGTGGGTGATATGGGTCTTTATCATTGTTCTTTAACTATACATATGTTAACTATATATATGTATTTTATATATCTCCTTTACATATAAGCACATATATTTTATATATATCTTATGCATTCTCATGTAGGTCTAATAGCTCAGGATGAAATCAAAAAGATCAAAACTGAACTTCTAAAAGAGAATTACTGTTTGTGGTACCACTGTGGTTTTGTCAATGCTGTGATTTGGGGTCAAGGTCAGAAACAAGGAAGCATGCTGGTTCTGGCACAGAGCTTCCTTAGAACTCAAAGCCATACCACAGCTAACCACATTCTACTTCTTTTAGTATACAAATACCCATCCCCCTGAAGGAACAAATGTTAACAATGCAAAGGGGCGGGAGTAAAATTGTACTGAAGACCAAAAAGAACAGATAACAAGTTTGGTGATAACATGGAGAAGCTGGGAAGCCTCATGCTGCCAGTGAGAATGTAAAAACGGTGCAGCCTCTATGGGAAACAGTCTGGCGGTTCTTCAGAAAGTTAAATACAGAGTTACCATATCACCCAGCAGTCCTACTCCTAAATATATACTCAAGAGGATTAAGAACATCTATCCGCACAAAACCTTGTACACAGATGCTCCTAGAAGCATTATTAATAACAGCCACAAAGTGGAAACAAAGTGGAAACAACTCAGATGCCCACCAGTTGATGAATGGATTCATAAAATATAGTACACCTACACAGTGGAATATTAATCTGGCAGTTTAAAAAATGAAGTCCTGATACATGCTACAAAACAGATGAACCTTAAACTATGCGAAGTGAAAAAAAGCCGACCACAAACTATAGGATTCCATTCAATTAAAATGTCCAGAATAAGCAACTCTACAGAGACAGAAAGTAGATTCATGGTTGCCAAGGGCTGGGGATACGGGGAAATTGGAGATGACTGCTAATGGGTATAAGCCTTTTTCAAGTGAGGAAAATGTTCCAAAATTCATCGCAGTGATAGTTACACAACTGTGAATACACTGAATGACTGAACTGTATACTTCATATAGGCAAACTGTAGGGGCGCCTGGGTGGCTTAGTCAGTTAAGCGTCTGACTTCGGCTCAGGTCATGGTCTTGTGGTTCGTGGGTTCCAGCCCCGTGTTGGGTTCTGTGCTGACAGCTCAGTGCCTGAAGACTGCTTCGGATTCTGTCTCCCCCTCTCTCTGCCTCTCCCTGACCCGTGCTCTGTTTCTCTCTCTCAAAAATAAACAAACATTAAAGAAATTTTTTATTTTTTTTTAAATAATAGGCAAACTGTAAGGGATGTGAATTATAACTCAATAAAACTGTTATTTAAAAAATGCATTACAGGGGTGCCTGGGTGGCTCAGTCGGTTGGGCGGCCGACTACAGCTCAGGTCATGATCTCACAGTCTGTGAGTTCAAGACCCGCGTCGGGCTCTGTCCTGAGAGCTCAGGGCCTGGAGCCTGCTTCCAATTCTGTGTCTCCCTCTCTTGCCCCTTCCCTGCTTGCTCTCAGTGTCAGTCTGTCTGTCTCTCTCTCTCTCTCTCAAAAATAATAAACAATAAAAAAAATTTTTTTAAATGCATTACAGATGATCCCTGCCACAAATAATACACTGTCAGGCTTTGGTAAACACACACACGTGTCAAACGAACTTCTATATTCTCCCTAAGTCTGAAGAAATCTAACCAGTCACAAACCTAAATGCTGCACAAAATGGCTTTGTTTCCAATTCTTGGTACAGTAATCAATAGGTTTTGAGCTGAGCCATCCGAGGTTAGGCAAGAATGCATGATAGCCCGCAGAGTGTGCTAAGTCTTATATGCATGCGAAGCAGTTTCTTCTATACATGACCCATGACCTCTTTTCTGAAGTGATTTTCCAGGACTCTCCACAAGAGGAAAATCTGAAACTCACTAAACTCGTTAACCAGAAGGCTTCCTTGTGCTTTCTTGACTTCATATGTAGAGACTTTTTTTTTTTCCAAACCACACTGGAAAATAACAGGATTGGAAAAGCGATCAGTTAGTTCACATTCCATGCCACCAAAATCCAACAGCCTGCCCAAATGTAGACGTGAAAGTGAAACAGTCCCAATGTCATTGCGTGCTATTTCCAATCAAAGTTCTATGTAGCAGTTAAAAACGAACACAGCTAAAAATGTAGAGAAACACTGTACCAACAATAATCACTGACAAAAACAAGAATGAGATTTTTAAGAGCTTTCTAAAAAGGAGTGTCAAAATCACTCCTGGCCTTCTCTTTGGTGGCCTTTGATGGCTTTATTTTCGTGACATCCTTTTTTCCCCCCACTTCTTTTAAATTTATTTTATCTCAACATATAATATTCATAAATGTAAGCTGCCAACAATCCTTTCAACAGGAAGTTGGGGTAAAAAGACAAAATCCAAAGGTGGAAAATAGGGATTCCTTCCATTGTTCTACATTTGTAAAACAGTTGCAGCCAATATAAATGTTTAGCAACAGCTTACCGTTATGTGGCTTTTAAAAGCCCAATAAAAAAAACAAACTCCAACATTATGAAAGTACAACCCTCATCCTACAGACAAGTATAATTTAAATTATACAATCATATAGATTTTTCTATTAATCCGACTCCAATACTGGATCCTGCCCCACCCCCTGCAGCTCATCAAACTGACATTTCTGATTTATAGTTGGCCTTTTCATTGCTCTGTTCCATCACAATCCCAAAAGGAGTAGACTAATGTTATTTAGAAGGCAGCTTCAGTATCATTAATGTTTTAGCATTTCTTCCATAACACTTAATAGGAATTGTTAGAGTTGGGGTCTAACCCCTAGATGTTCATATAACCCACAGCAGGGACCAGGCTCAAGCTGGCAGGCTGGTGACCATAATGAACACTAAAGAGAAGAACCTGCGGAAATGCAGTCAAGACCTGCGGGGCACGAGGGGCAGCTCCCCCCAGCAGGTAAAAAGCACAGCCAGACTTCCACCTAATTCCAGGCACAGCTCTACAAGCCGAGGTTCTGTTCAAGGGAAGAGGATGGGGGCTTAGGTGTGTGTTGCGTGTTGTACCATACAGCGGTGGTGCCCATTTCTGTGCTTGCCTTCAGGCCCACATCAGATGGAAAAGAACAGCTTGCCGCAGGGGCACAAGGCTAACACACTCCCCACAAGGCAGACTCCGGTCAACAGCTGACGCCTCCCCAGCCCCTCCTCCCCGGATGCCCCTACCAGAAACCCAGGGCACAAAAGAGCCCAGGGCAGGAGGAGGCCGAGAACGGCAAACTGGACCCCGATGTGCATTTTATACACAGCGAACACGGATCCAAGAAGGCACTCACCTCCAGGCAAAGCTGCCTTCTGAGGTTGTCCTCCAAGCCTCTGGCCCTCAGGTTTAGAGTTACAGAAAACGATTTCAAATCAAGTTCATGAGGCTGCAGCTCCTGAACCAGTTCCCACACTAGGCTCCCCATCAACAGTCAGGTTATGACTCCAGACAGAGGAAACGGCACTGGGATATGGCAGGGGCGGACAGGCTTCCCGCAAATTTTCGCGCACATCAGTTAAAGCTAGTGTGTGAGAAATATTACAGCACCGACGCGGACATATACGTGCAGGCCACAGAATTAGTTTTCTACTTGCTTTTTGTCTATAGCACATCCTTGCAAAAAGATGTTTCAGCTGGGCCCAAATGACGGGCTTCCCTAAGTAACGGCTGATAAAGTAAGTGTGTGAGTATTCACAGCATAGCCCATGTACCCTGGATCAAGATTCTCTCCCCCCGTGTGGACAGGCTATCTGCCCTGCATGACGTGCCATTTACAAAAGGACCCTGTGTCCTACCTGTATGATGTAAAGGCTGAACTAATCGACCTCTATATCTCCTCTCCAAACCTAAAATGTTACAGTATCTGTGCTCTCTGAAGATGACAAAACACAGAGAAGGCTTGAGTGCCAGTGAGGTACCTTAAAATACACAAGCAGTGACTTTTTAAAAATGGATTTGGGGGCGCCTGGGTGGCTCAGTCGGTTGGGCGTCCGACTTCGGCTCAGGTCATGATCTCGCAGTCCGTGAGTTCGAGCCCCGCATCGGGTTCTGTGCTCAGAGCCTGGGGCCTGCTTCAGATTCTGTGTCTCCCTCTCTCTCTGACCCTCCCCCGTTCATGTTCTGTGTCTCTCTGTCTCAAAAATAAATAAACGTAAAAAAAAATTAAAAAAAAAAAATGGATTTGAATCAGGGCGCCTGGGCGGCCCAGCTGGCTAAGTGTCCAACTCTTGGTTCTGGCACCATGATCTCACGGTTTGTGGGATCGAGCCCCACATCATCTAAAACGGTGCAGAGCCTGCTTAGGATTCTCTCTCTCTCTGTCCCTCCCCCCACTTGCACACACACTTGTGCTCTCTTTCCCAAAATAAATAATATTTAAAAAATAAAATGAAATGGACTTGAATCTTAACTTTTTAACTTTCTACTCATGTAATTCCCTTTTTGATTACCAACAGCTGGTGTTTCAAGCCAAACAGACCCAAAGATCTAGTCTTTATGGTCACTCTAGACTCAAAGTCACTCAAGGACCTCAGTAACAGCTGTATAGAACTTCGGACTTACAAACCAATTATTACTTAATCTGTCTTCATGTTTTTGCACACTTCCTTTACGGTTTTCCTACCGATTTTCTCAGAATAAGTCAGAGCCGAACCAAAACTCCTAAGTGAAAACTCATATTTAGAAGTACTTCTTTAAGAAGAACTGACAAGCCTCTTTTGGGTCTTCACCTAAATACCTAAATCATTTTTTAAAATAAAAATCATTTTTAAAATACCAGGAGCCAATGTTAACGCTTACTATACATAACAATAGTAACCAAGACTGTGCGGTATTGAAGAGACAGATACATAGGTCAATGGAACAGAAACAGAGGACCCAGAAATAGACACACATAAATACACCCAAATGATTTTTAACAATGGTGCAAAAGCAGTGGAATGAAAAAACTCTTTTCACCAAACGGTGCTGGAATAATTGAAAATTGATGGGGGGGGGGTGGTGAGGGGGTGAGGTGGGGTGGGGAGAAAAGCTTCAAGGTAAGACCAAATACTGTCAAGGTTGAGGAGAATCTGGACCATTCACACACTTCTGGGAGAAATGCAAAATGGTGCAGCCACTCTGGAAATGTTTGGCGTTTCTTACAAAATGAAGTATGTAATTATAATACAACATATCACTGTACATCTCAGAGAAATGAAAAGCATGTTCACACAAAAACCTGTACACATGTGTTCACAGCAGCTTTACTTGTAATTGTCTGAAACTAGAACCAAATGTCCTTTAGCAAGTAACTATCAAACTGCAATTCATCCATACCATGGAATACTACTCAGCAATAAAATGAACTCTGGGTACACACAACTTGGATGGATCTCAAATTATGCTCAGAGAAAAAAGGCCAATCTTTAAAAATTATACACTGTAAAGGGGCATCTGGGTGGCTCAGTCGGTTAAGCGCCAACTTCGGCTCAGGTCACGATCTCACGGTTCATAAGTTCGAGCCCTGCGTCAAGTTCTGTGCTGACAGCTCAGAGCCTGGAGCCTGATTCGGATCCTGTGTCTCCCTCTCTTTCTGCACCCCCCCCCCAACTCGCGCTTGCGCTCTCGCTCTCTCTCTCAAAAATAAAAAAAATAAACATTAAAAAAAGTTATACACTGTAAGATTTGACGTATAGAATATTCTTTAAGTGATAAGATTAGGGAGATGGAAAGCAGATTAGAGGTGTTAAGAGAATAAGGGAGTGGCTATAATATAATGCAAGGTAGCCTTTTTGTAAAAGAACATCCTTGGGATGCCTGGGTGGCTCAGTTGGTTAAGCGTCCGACTTCGGCTCAGGCCATGATCTCACATTTTGTGGGTTCGAGCCCCACATCAGACTCTGTGAGAACAGCTCAGAGCGTGGAGTTTGCTTCAGATTCTGTGTCTCCCTCTCTCTCTGCCCCTTCCCAACTTGTGCTCTGTCTCTCTCTTGCTCTCAAAAATAAATAAACATTGGGGCGCCTGGGTGGCACAGTCGGTTAAGCGTCCGACTTCAGCCAGGTCACGATCTCGCGGTCCGAGAGTTCGAGCCCCGCGTCGGGCTCTGGGCTGATGGCTCGGAGCCTGGAGCCTGTTTCCAATTCTGTGTCTCCCTCTCTCTCTGCCCCTCCCCCGTTCATGCTCTGTCTCTCTCTGTCCCAAAAATAAATAAAAAACATTGAAAAAAAAAAAATTTAAAAAAAAAATAAATAAATAAACATTAAAAAAAAAAATTTTTTTTTTAAAGAATATCCTTGATTGTGGTAAGGACTACACAAATCAACATACACACAAATGAATCCGTGGGAAGTTGGTGTAATCTGAGTAAACTCTGGATTGTACCAATGTTAATTCCTGGTTTTGAGACTATACTATAGCCATGCAAGATGTTACCATTAGGCAAAACTTGATCAAACATACATGGGATCTCCACGTACTTTTTTCTCCCGAGTTTCTTGTGAATTTATAATTATTGCAAGTTTAAAAAATGCTTTTTTAAATACCAGGAGCTTTAGAACTCAAGATGTTGAGTTCAAATTCTAGATCTGCTACTTAACTACTGTGGATACCTTACTTGGCCATTCTGAACTTTTGTTTCTTCACCTTTTCAATAAGGATAATGAATATTAGCTGGCAGCTTAATGAGAATTAGAAAGGGGAAAAAAGTATTTCATCTTCAATAAATGGGACCAGATGGCAAAATATTTTTCAAAATTCATTCCATATATGGTATTGCTCATATGATTAAGTCACAGACTCTACCTACAACTTTTTGCAATCCATTTGTAAATGTGACTTTTCTTATTTGTAGACAAAATTAGGTTTTACACTTAAGAACATTATTAGAGCAATAGCCATGCCACCACGTAGATTAGAATATTGAGGACAAATAAACTTTCAATAGTCCATAAGCTGATGAAATAAACCTCAAAAGGTTAAGCAAACATTCTACAAGGGAAAGCGATTTGACCTGGAATTTGATACGGTTCACTGCCACATCAAGATCAAACAGATTAATTAGCTGCTTTAACCAAATAAATTCCAGTTGCTCTGGAAAAGGAGCACTGAAATAAAATTCCAAAAATCAGCAACGGCCAGATTTCACCACAGAACCGCCGCTTCCACAGCAAGGCCTTCCGGGTTTGACCAGCAAACAATGTACAGACCCATTCCAGATCTGGGCCGGCAGGGTGGCTACGTCGGGCCTGCCCCATTGCCTCCCGCAGTATAATGGACATCCCTGTGCCCGTCCCTTGCTGGCAGCCTCTGTGAGGGCCCACCCGCTGTAGGCCGCCCATGCTACCAGCAATTCTGCACCCAACCCTGAGCACCCACTTCCTCCTGCAAGACCAGGATGGAGCCCCTTGGCCAAGCTGCCACTGGGGCTAGGTGGCTGATGGCGGGAACAATAGCAACTCTTAACCAGACGTGGTCAGACAGTACGTGGGGAAGGGATGGACAAAAGACGAGACACCAGACAAATGATGGCCTAAGTTCTCTTTTTTTCTCGAAATAAGGGTATTACTTGATGCAACTGATGACAGCAAAACATACGAAATTAATAAAGACTTTTTTTTTTTTAAATAAAGAAAAGAGACTTGCTAATGTGGCTCGGCAAAGACTCTGAAGTTTCATTTCAACAAAGAGTGTCCTGAAAATGTGTAATGTACAAATTATCTCATTACCATCACACAAAAGAATGAGCACTCCCACTACCCTGGCGTCCTACTCACAGTCGTATTTGAAGAAGAGACTTACCAAGAACATTTGGAAATAAGAGTCTCTGGATATTCCCCCCCCCCCCCAGTATGAGTTGCAAGAAAAAGAGCAGATAATTACATAGACAGCTCCCCTGCCACTGAAACAGGACCAACATATAAAGCTGTCTCTCCCCTTCTAGTCCTGCCCACAGCGTAAGCCTAGCCCAAAACAACAGCAATAAAACATCATAAATGATTTGGGGTAACTTTCTAATTCCACCGGTGTATGGCCTATGAAAAACATATCAAAGCCTCTGTAAAGAAAATCAGAGGACTTGACTGAAAACGTAAATAGACCGATTATTCTACACTTAGTATGCCATCGTCTCCATGTCCCTCTTATCTTGCTGGCTTTTCCTGAGAATTCATTTGCTATGGGCAGAGGTTTCTGTTTTACTGAGCTGAGAGGGGTAACCTGGAGAGCAAAAGAGGAAAGTGGCTTATAGGGGAGAAGAAACACTCCAAAATATGGCCAATATAAAGGATTTCCAAAATGTGCTGTAAATACAAGTCCACCCACCTAGTAGACTTGAAGGTGATGGAGGAAAGCCAATGCTGAAGCAGGAATGAGATCCACACGCTGGGCCTGAATCTGCCTCAGCTTTGCTCCATAATCGAGGGTAAACAACCCACCAAACTGATTCAAGGGAATCACATAAGTGAAGGAATGATACGCCAGGAACTAAGAGTTACACCGCATGCCAAAAGCCACCCACCAATCACACAGGGATGCTACAACGATAAAGGAAAACAGGTATCAAATCGCTTGGCCATCTCCAGAGGCCTCAAGGAGAGCAACTCCTAGGAGCCTAAAAGAGCAAGAGGGCTTTTTGAAAAACCGAGAAAGCTCTCCCCATCTCTGTGGCAGATGGGCTCCACATTCTCCCTATCGCTTGGGCTAAGTATTTGAGGGTCATCGCCGACTTTCTCTTTGTAACTTTCCCATTTCTGTAATGTAAACCATCCTGAAAAACGTAAGCCATGCTGCAACAGCACTGATGGCTCTTCCTTTCAAAGGTTTCCCCTCATCTGCAATCCTGATGCCATTCCACATTCACCTCATACCTAGAGCGGGGACGCCATCGGGGTCACACTCCACGATTTCTAGCTCTCTAGACTACAAATACATCTAACAGCATGGTGTGTCTACTAGCCATACTGGAGGCAGGGAGACCAGGAGAGGCTACTGTCACAACAGCTGAGAGATTATGACAGCTCAAAAGCAGGAGACAAAGAACACAACTTTTATTCTAAGACACCTTGAAAGTCGCTGTAGTATCACCTAACCGACTGGCCCGTCTGAAAGGCAAAATGTTCTTATGTATAAAACGAGACAGGTGTATCAGCTCAGTAGCTTTTCAATGTATGTGTGTTCGGAGCACAGGGTGGCCAGGGGAGACGTTCTGAGGGCCGCCACCAGAAGGATGAGCAGGTATCCCTGAGGCCTCTCCGCACCCCTCCCCCGCCACCACCCCGACTGCCCACTGTTGCTAAAAGTGGAGGTTCCACGTAAGACTAACTAAAGAAAAGGCTCTACAATAACCTTTGGAAACGGTGGAAGCCACGGAAGGTCTAAATCAGACCGAAGTCCCATCTCAATCTGAAATTCCAGGACTTGACTTTTTTGGCCCCTTTATAAGGCAAAAGGAGCTGTACTCGGAGCTTTTCAAGGAAACAATTCAAAGCAGCAGGCGGTGGACGCAACAGGCCGACACTGAGCATCAGACGGGATCCTGGCAGCGCGGGTGCGGACGCGGACACCATGCGGCGGGATTTGCTCCTCCGCGGCCCCTCACGGCCCCTTCCTCCAGTTCCTACCAAGCTGAAAGAGCTGTTGCTACCAAGGCACAAACTACAGTTTGCCTCTGCTTCGTCTGCAGGCCAGGCCTGGGAGCTCGCATGCCCACCGGCCTGTGCAAGAGCGCGGCAAGGGCAGGCTGCAGGCTGCGGCCCGGTCAGGCCTTCTGAAGCCTCCCCTCAGATGTCTGCGGCGCCCTGGGTCTCACCCCAGAAGTTAGCTCCCGCTGATAAGAAACCCTTCCTATGGCCAAACAAATCACCACTCCTGTTTTTCTTCCTCCTCCTCCCTTCCTATAAAAAAGGGTGTCTTTTAAGTATATCTAGAAGGAAACCCGAACAGCTAGGCGCTTTCCCCTCTTAATTTGTTCCTTATCCCGCTGGTGATTCATGCCTTCGGCCGCTCCTCCCTCAGCACACTGAGGCGGCTCTGTTCTGCTCGGTTGTGGGAGGCCACGTCAGCAGGAAACAGCACCGGCTGCCAGGTCACATTCAAGACTGTCTGGAGCAAGTCAGCGTGCAGCACCCGCAGGACAGAGGCTGCTCTATGGTTTCTCCCGAGCGAAGGGAGCGCTCGGCCTGGAAAGAAAGGCCGGCCTCCGAGCGCCACAACAACACAAGCTTGGGGGAGACTCCAAGCCCCCGACGGGTTGCTTTCCCCCATTTCTAAATGTTCCCCAAATATTTCCAATTATAGTGTTTGGTTTCCCTTCTCCTTCTTTTCTTAGAGGGCTTACTGTACTGCCTCCAGATTCATATTTGGAAAAGGCTGCCACCAGCCAAATCAAACTTCGTCGTGGCTTTCTGGCTCCTGAGTCCGACAGAGGAAAACTCTGCAACCAATCTCAGCAGCCCCGACATGCATTGAATCAGGACGGAAAACCTGACCTAAGGGGCTGACACACAAAGGGGTCACTGCGGGTCTTTTCTCTTCTAAAAATGCACAGTAAAAACAATAAACAAATAAGGCGTGCCAGATGTCATCGTGGTATCTCACAGGACAGATTTATGACAACTAGCAGAGAGACCTGCACAAAGAGACCCAAGGAATAGAGGACAATACAGTGGTCCCCCTTATCCAAGGTTTTGCACGGCAGCCTTCGTTACCCACCAAGCAGACGACCCTCCTTCTGACCCATCCTGAGAAGGTCAACGGCAGCCTAATGCCAGGCCACAGGGTCTGTGCCATTCACGCCATTTCATCTCATCGTGTGGGTATTTTATCACCTCACATCATCACAAGAAGGAGGAGTACAGAACAAGATATATCGAGATATCATACAACTTTCGGTTTGATATTTTGCACAACTTTTGTACAGCATATTGTTATAATTATTCTAATTTATTATTAGTCATTGTCATTAATCTCTTACTGTGCCCAATCCATAAATTCAACTTTATCATAGGAATGCAGGCATAGGAAAAAACATAGTACGTACAGGGTTTGGTATGATCTGCAGTTCAGGCATCCACTGGGAATCTTAAAATATATCCCAGTGGAGAGGGGTGGGGGTGGGGGGTCCTACTGTACCATATTTTAAGTAGTCTGTCTAGTAAAATCAATCCTGCTCAGGTAAACCAACATGATTAAGGTTAACATGCTAAAATAGCACGGTTCCTATGCGCCTAGGGTACCAAAAGTTTCTTGATCTGTTGCAAATTAGAACAGGGATTCTGTAAAAAGAACAAATGTGGTCCCCCCCCTCCAGAAACGTCCTCAGTTGAGGGCTTTCCCCTCTACTCTTGGAAGGTCTTCTTAAGCGGACAGCCCAAAAGTCAAATCTTTCTCCTCAAAAACACTATGTGTGCTGAAGAAAACATCCCTTCCCATGGAGAGCAGTAACAGAAGAAACAAGGACAGAAAGAAAGTGAAGACAGAGTGGTTCAGGACATGGAGAAGGGGGTGTTAAGGAGAGAAGCAGCACAGGATGGAGGGCAGAGAGTGATACACACGAACACTGCAAGGACGTGGCAAAGGCAGTCTGATCCCATCAGCTCTGGAAGGCACTGAGTTACCACGCAGAGAGGTGTTAAGTGCCCTAAGCACACATGCGCACACACAAACCCTAATGCAAAAGGGACTATGTAGCTTCCAACAGGAGTCTATAGGAATAGAAGCATTAGGAACAACCCAGAGACAGAAGAAAACCACACAGAGCCAGGACACTACATGTGGCTACAGCACTAACTTTTCCATGAGGAACTGGAGACTAAAAATCAAATGTTCTAGGTAGAGATTTAGTGACATAAAAAGTACTCTCTTAATCTTTAGCCATTCATAAAATGAACAACAGTACATCTAAGCTGAGCATCACCTCATCAAACCTGGTCTTCACAGAGGAACAGAGTATCTTAAGTGGATCTCACCAGTACCTCCTTATGGGAGAGAAACTGAGTTTAACTGGCTACCACAGGTTTTACATGTAACACTTTCACCAAAGAAAAATACTCAGATGCCCTGATAAACTACAGGAAAGCTTTAAACTCCTCTCAAAAATAAAAACTACCAAACCTCATATACTGCTTATATACCTGGAATAAATTTAAATTAGATCTTATGCAAGGAAGGTATTTAGAGGGAGATGGTCCAGATTCAAAGGTAACATGGTTAACATTCACGGTAGGCCAAAAAACACAAACCAACAAAAAAGGTGGGGGGCAGGGACAAGTCGCCAGGACTAAATGTTTTCCACATAAATGTTAGAAGCACATAAGAACCAGACTATATCATTTTTAATAGGATAATGCTGTAAAAACCAGCACACGGATGAACCACAGAGGAGCTCTGAAAATCTTACCAAAAACCTAAAGTGAAACCCAAAGTGAAAATCTTACCAGAAGTTTTAGACAAAACAGAACCCACCCAAGTGGTAACAATGGCAAACATGTACACACATACAGTGTGTGTGTGTGTGTGTGTGTGTTCAAACACATATAGGCATTAAAAAAAAAATGAGCCTTCTGGCATAATGAGACAGACATTTGGTGAGAAGCTAAAACTAACAAAGAGTATCGCAAGATTATGGTTTGTAGATAAATGCTCGAGGACAGATCTAGAAGGAATAGTGTTTAAACAAATTGGTCACATTCCTATAACTGAAAAGTAAATAGAATAGTAAGTTTCTCCAATTTTTACACACACAAGCGTACATGAAATGATTATGCAACACAGAATTAGGAAAACCCCGTATCAATTTGTGATTTTTAAAGACCTGATTGGGGTGGGGCGCCTGGGTGGCTCAGTAGGTTGAGCGTCCGACTTCGGCTCGGTCACGATCTCCCAGCTTGTGAGTTCAAGCCCCGAGTCAGGCTCTGTGCGGACAGCTCAGAGCCTGGACCCTGCTTCGGCTTCTGTGTTCTCCCTCTCTCTCTGCCCCTAACCCACTCTTATTCTGTCTCTCTCTCAAAAATAAATAAACATTAAAAAATAATAATAATAAAGACCTGATTAAATCTGGAAGAGAAATTAAAAACTAAATTAGTGTATCTCATTGGTTCCAAGTAACTTCTCTTTCCTCATTTTAACATCTGAAAAAGGAAAGCATTTTACATTAATGGCAAGTCATTATTCAAGGATGGTTGTCTCCTGTTTTGTGGAGATACATAAAATAATGACATATTCTCAAAATCAATGGCATTCTAGATTGAGTAATATGACCACAAATAATCCTAAGAAACCAAAGCAAAAAGGACAAGCATGGGTGGTGTCCTATAGATGAGAGACCAGCGGCAAGGCAATGCCATCGGGTTCACGGACAAGAGGCAGGCACAGGATGGGAGCCAAGACAGACCCTTTACGGTAGCTGTGGTACACCTAAGATGAGAAAGCATCGCTTTTTGTGCCCTTAGGAATTCCGCCACTCACAAATAATTCAATACCTTAAATAGCAGATGACATACAAATAAAACCCACCCAGTGCTCTAACAAATGCAATGTAAACTAATGAGAACTCAATCTTAAGAAATATACTAGGTAGTGGGGGTGGTTCAGTTGGTTAAGCCTCTGACTTCGGCTCAGGTCACGATCTCACAGTTAGTGAGTTTGAGCCCTGCATCAGGCTCCGTGCTGACAGCTCCGAGCCTGGAGCCTGCTTCGGACCCTGTGTCTCCCTCTCTCTCTGCCCCTCCGCTGCTCAAACTGCCTCTCTCTGGCTTTCAAAAATAAACATTAAAAAAAAATTTTTTTTTAAACATATACTGTACCAGTTACACCATAATCTCTGGAGGCAGCGACTAGAGCATGACTTGTTTTAAATCCCAGGTGAGGGGCACCTGGGTAGCTCAGTCGGTTAAGCGTCCGACTTCGGCTGGGGTCATGATCTCGCGGTCCATGGGTTCGAGCCCCGCGTCAGGCTCTGTGCTGACAGCTCAGAGCCTGGAGCCTGTTTCAGATTCTGTGTCTCCCTCTTTCTCTGACCCTCCCCTGTTCATGCTCTCTCTCTGTCTCAAAAATAAATGTTAAAAAAAATAAATTAATCAAAAAAATAAAAATAAAAAAATAAAAGCTTTTAAATCCCGGGTGATTCCATTGTGAAGGAACGATCACACCAGCGATGTCCATGTATGTCTACCATATGCCAGATGCTTCCCATTTTAATTTTTTTTTTTAGTAAGTTTATTTACTTATTTTGAGAGAGAGAGAGTGTGTGTGTGTGTGAGTGAGCCAGGGTCAGAGAAAGAGGGAGATGGAGAATCTTAAGCAGGCTCCTAGCTGCCAGTGCAGAGTCTGTCACGGGGCTTGAACTCACAAAACCACGAGATCATGACCTGAACTGAAACCAAGACTCGCACACTCACCCAGCGGTGCCACCCAGGTGCCTCAATGCTTTACATGTTAAAATGTGCCAATTACCAACTGAGAAGCTACTAAAAACTGGTGCCAGGTACCACGACAGTAACAGAACTTTGCTGTTTTCTGCGGTTTTGTTTTTTGTTTTGTTTTGACTTTTTTTCTTTCTTCTTTATTAATGGAGTGTCCCAGATGTCCCTATCATCTTGTTCAGAGGACTACAGAACCTAGAAAAGCTGTTGCTGCTATTGATGCGTAACATACTGCTACTGATCTTTTTATGAAAATACAAACATATGCATACACACACATATTATATATATGCATTTTTGGAAACTTTAGCTGTGCTGTCAACTTTGGGAAAAGTATCTCAGTTGTACAGTGTTGGGTTGGCAAACTACAGAAATTAACAGCCATACTGGTCTAGAAATATTAAACAATTTTTTCCATTTGTACAGGGGTAATGCACTGTATTATATACGTAAAGTCTTATCTACATTGGTTTGATTATAGAAATTAATAAAACATTCTCTAAACTTAAAAAATATGTGGCAATTATTAAAACAAGAAAAAAATTATCCTGGGTAATTTTCTTTCCCTTTTTTTTGTTCCTAGTCAAGATTAACTTAATGCTAATAAAATTTCAGAGAAATTCTTGTAGTACCTAAAGAGTCTCAAATGATAATTTAACATCTCACTTGCAAAGAGAAAATCCTAGATAATTAAGCTCTTGAAATCTGCCCACACTCGAACCTATTTAAGAGCTTAGTCTTTTCATGGAAATTAGGAACATATAAGTGGCAGAGAATTCTAGAGGAATTAAAGTGAGAGAGGAATGAACACTGAACAGTAAGAAGAATTTTAGACATGATCTGGTCCAATCCTCTTATTCTCAGGTGAGGAAAGCGAGGTTCCGATCACTGGA
The DNA here is from genome assembly GCF_018350215.1 of Panthera leo. Taxonomy (NCBI): domain Eukaryota; kingdom Metazoa; phylum Chordata; class Mammalia; order Carnivora; family Felidae; genus Panthera; species Panthera leo. Next base: position 93,873,152 of record NC_056687.1, read on the forward strand.
ACTAGAGTGAATGGGAACGGAGTTAAATTTGTATCAGGGGGACTCTTCCTCTAATCAGAGCCACAAGGTTTTGTCAGGTTTCTTCATTTAAGAGGGAGGAGGAAAAGTAACAATATAATCAGCTGATTTTTACCTTAGGAGTTCAAGTCTAGTGACCTTGGATGTGAACCTAAGTCAACAACAACAAAAAGCTGCACAACACAGAGGGTCTGTGAAAGGTGCACAGTTAAGATTTGTATCGACAAAGGGAAACAAGCTTGACATAAATTTAAAGAGGTCAGGTTGGCAAGGCTATTCCACCCTTCCTGTTGAGCCATTCCCTACATCTCCTAAATACATTACCCAGAGCCACTTTTCAGCACTCTGGCTCAAATTTGAAAGAATCTCATTTTCTCCAGAGTCTGTTCTGTGGTTAATTACTTGCCTTCTGACCACCCCGGGTAAAGCCAAGAAACAGGTAGAATGCACCTGTTGTTCTTGAGTTCCATCTGAGATGGAGGCTGGCATTCTATTCACCTCGGAGGAATGTTAATTGCTGATACCAGCATGACAGGTGCAATGAGGAGTAGAAAAATGATCAATGAATTCAAGTCACAGAACAGCAGCAGAACTCATCTAGAGATCATGAGAAAAGCTCTTCAAGAGCTGTAACTTTAATTACTAATAATCGGTCTGGAATTCAGTTTGACCCTTGAAACAGATTTTTAAAACAAGGCACAAAGTTCTGAGTTCCTACAATGATGCCCTGTCCACCAGAGGGGGAAAAAAAAAAGAATACGTATAATCCTGTTTTCCACGTTACTATGGAGTCATTCACCAACCCCAAATGCCTCCCATGGCTTGTTTCTCCTCTCTTCTCCAGGCACCGTTCCTGGACCATTACTGGTGTGCAACCCTATCTATTTTGAATTCTGAGTCACTTCCTTTCCCCCCCAGTTTTATGCTTTAAAACCTGCCTGTTTCGTTAGAAGATACATGCTGAAGCCAACTTCCATATGGGTCTACCTATGTTTACCCTCCCGCTTTTGGCTTTTTCTTTTATTATGTACAACACAGCTAACTGGTGAAAGAAATGTACTTGCTTATTACCTGATCTGTTCAGAATAGTTTCCTAACTCGGTGATCCCCACACGCACGTAATGTTATTCATTAAACTTTAAAATATTCCTAGGATATCTTTGGCAATCATAGTCTCATTATGCGGGAATGGAGGCACAAAGAAAGAGGAATTCCTGATAAAATGGCAATGGAGTTAGAGACGTAAACTGAAAGACGGTTTACAAACAAATCCTTTGAAAACAGAGTCCCTGATGCAAATGTCAGGTCTTTAAAATTCCAGGAGACAAAGGGGAAAAAATTTCAGACCAAGAAAAAAATTTTACCTTTGAGCTTATGATTGAAGAGTTTAAGCCGATTCTTTCTCATTTTTCTGCATTCACGTGGATTTTTTTTGCCCCTTTTGTGACCAAACTGAATCCCAAGAGTTCTCTCTTTCAAGTGCGCTACCCTTACAGTTTTCCTTACAAGTGCCCTTCACCTACCTCACCTCAGTTGTTCTCAAAGCCTGGTCCCAGAACCGAAAACATCAGGATCACCTGGGAACTCCTCAGAAATGCAAATCATCAGCACACCCTACCCCCAACCCGAACCCGAACCCCTGGGGCTGGTACCAGCAATGTGTGTTTTAACAACCCTCCCTGTTAAAGTTATTGGTAATGACCTGCACCTGACACCAGATACAATCCCTTGGATTCACGTACGCTGTGGGACGACCGGAGTCAAATACCAAGGTGTTTCCTGGACACTTCCCCCATTCGAGGTAGTAGGTACAATCTAGAACGAAGGACACAAAGAGGGGAAGCAACAGTGCTTCCCCAATTCTTTCATAAAGTCAAGCAGAAACAGGGTAAAAGCAGCTTCTGCAAGCACCAAGTGGTCAGATGGTTCTTTTCTCACTTTTTCCAACCTCATCCACCCTAAGCAATCTTAGCTGTTCTGAGCAATTCTGAATTTTAGTGTACAACAGGTGAACAAATATTGTGTTTACATCTAAAGAGAGAGAAAACAAATCTGTACCCTGCGGAGATCAAATTTCTCTTTGATGGCCCTTGTTTGAGGCCAATTTTAGTTAACAGGATTAATAAACACAACCTCCGTGTAGTTTCCTTAGTAAGTATCCGAATACAAAATAAAAGATCTTTAAGCACTTTGAAAAACTGCAAAACTTCCTCAAGAACACTAACCTGAATGAAATGGACAGACAAGGGTCGCAGTATGTGCAGTGTAATGTTCTAGGGGAAACATGGCCTAGGAGTTTAAGCTAGCCTGAGGATTCGGTTAAGCAGCGATTCTCAATCTCCACTGCGATTAACATCAACTGTGAAACTTTTCAAAACGACTAATGCCCAGGCCTTACCCACCTACAATCTGACAGTTTCCTAAAATTAACCCAAAGATCGACCGCATTTATTTTGTTATATTGTTTTTTTAAGTTCCCTGGGTCCTCTGATGAGCAAAATTTACAAATCACCACATTAATACTACCAGCTTTAAAATTCTGGGGGAAAATAAAGAAATAAATATTAAAAACAATAATAAAATTCTGAGATGTCAGAGATGTTATTTACTTTAAGCACATGATGCAAGAACTAGGTCACTTAAAATGTGAATACTTGACTCACAGAATAAAAACTGTCTTGATCATTAACTAAGAATAATTAACTAGGGGTGCCTGGGTTAAGCGTCAGACTCTTGCTTTTGGCTCAGGTCGTGATCTCACGGTTTCATGAGTTTGAGCCCTGCATCGGGCTCTGTGCTGACTTTGCAGAGCCTGCTTGGGATTCTCTCTCTCCCTCTCTCTGCCCCCACCCCTGTTCACTCTCTCTCTCTCTCTCAAAATAAATAAACTTTAAGGGAAAAAAAAAAAAGGAATAAATTAACCAAGTTAATTCAGATCTTAATTTCTAATTTATGGGATAACATACCGTGCTTCGGCTGTATTCTATACTTTATTAATATTTTATAACTATTTCATGCTTATACTCCAAGACAACTTAAGTATAGAGATTGATTACACTACTTGCAAAGACCTCACTGCTTCTCTGTTGGTACAGTAGGCACAGAAAATCAACGCTGCTGGATGTAGCATGAGACCCATTGAACCGATGTTGCAAGATCCAATCCTCAAGAACCAAAATAATCCAACCCTGGAACCTGTTAAAGACTGGGCACGTCAAGAAAAGGACAAGCAAACCAGAGTTTAACAGGACATTTACATGAGGTGCGTGTATATATTCACTTTAATGAGAACTGCAAAACAAGACATAAAATTCACGTGGCCAGTCCTCTCACAGAATAACATTTTCACTCAAAAATACACTAATAGGGGCGCCTGTTGGTTGGCTCAGTCGGTTAGCATCCAACTTCGACTCAGGTCATGATCTCATGGTCCGTGAGTTCGAACCCCACATCCGGCTCTGTGCTGACAGCTCGGGCCTGGAGCCTGTTTTGGATTCTGCTTCTCCCTCTCTCTCTGCACCTCACCTCCCCCGGCTCGTGCACGTACGCACGCTCTCTCTCTCTCTCTCTCAAATATAAACATTAAAATTTTTTTTTAAATACACTAAGAATAATGCTTATATTTTGATCTTAAGTTTCTACTCCTATTCCTAAAGACTTTTCTTCCCTTGATGCTGTACCTCCATTTCTTGTCAGTTTAGAATAGAAATTACAATTCGGTAATGATGGGAAGCTCTTCAAATTAAGTCAAAATGTGGAAACTCCTATAGCCAGAAAGTTACCACAAAACTAGTGTTAATTCTGGCTCTACAATGCAACATATAAAGTTTCCATAAAGGTGCCACAGTTAAATCATGAAATGCTTCCACTTTAACTCAAGACACAGAAAGACTTGAAAAAAAAAACTTTTCTCTCCAAATTGCAAAAGGAGGGTCAGGGAGGGGAGAGGAGGTTACATTGAACCACATAAGAAATGTGGGTATATTCAAAGAACCCCAAACCAAACATCATAAAGGAAAGTCACTGATCTGGGCAATTCTGAGGCCAGCTTTCTCCACATTTGGATGGGCCCAGAAAGAAGCATTAAAACATCCTCCCCCCCCACCTTTTACCCAGCAGTCTTCACATCCTCAAAAAACAGTGCGCAACATACCTTCCGAGTCACTGAAAAGTGTCCTCAGAGAAGCGACAGCCAAGTTGACAAGCAGAAAAAAGTTATTTACTTTTTTTTTAACTTTGCCTTCTCATCCTGTTTTGTTCATCCTGTTGCTTGTCCAATTGGGATGGAAGGAGTACAAAATATTCATTAAAGGAAAAAAGTTTTTCTCAAAGAGCAGATTCCATCTATCTTAGAGACATGTCCAATTCATCTAGCACCCACCACTCATTCCATCCCTTCACTGGGTTCGCACCGGTCAGCAAGTCATGACCACCTCCCTAAGCACCTGATTGCCGTTCCCACTGCACTTGCCACCACCAGCCCCCCTGCCCACACCAGGCTCTCCTGGCCTCCTTCCTGCCTGCTCTTCCCTGCTGCCCATCTCCCCACTTCCCTCCCTCTCCTCTTAGACCACAATGGCGGTAGACAAAGAGAAAAATTACTCCATTTAATGCAGTGACCAGACTCATTTGCAACTAAAAGTGTACTCTATCTATTCCTGGGTGTGACACAGAGTTTGAGAGTTGACTCCTGCAGATAAATGCGGTAATTTTTAACCACACGAAGACATTTATAAAACATTAATGAGTAATCTACATGAAAATATTTGCTAATAACACAAAAAATAAAGTTGGTCTTTTACTATTAAAGAGCCTTAAAAATATTTTCCGAGATGTTCCCAGCCTCCTCCCCACAAAAGGAAACAAATTACCAGAAGAATGAATAATCATTCCTTCACCCTTTTTACAGATAAGTGGACCTAACCCATATACCTAATGGACTTTGTCAGAAGGGCTGGGTGTTTCTGAAAAGCACTCTTCCCTTCATTCATTATCTTAATTTGAAAAACTAAGAGCACATATAATTAAGTACAATAACAAACAAAAAGGAAAAAGAATCTCTGTGAATTAACTCAGAATTTTCCCATCACTTTGACATGGATTTTTAGCAGTTTATTAGTAAATGACATTCTTTATTCTGAATGCCTAGCAGGTGCTGGAAAGGCACTGGGATACACAGATCACCAGATCTGATCCCTGGTCTTGAGAACCCTACCCTTTGAAGAATCCTTTACAGTTTCTTTTGAAGACACTTCCGACATGACAGTTTCCGTTTCAAGTTGTAAGAGTAAAAACTACAGAAAGAAAAAAGCAAGACCCAAAAGACTACAAGCTGTGAAATAAAATGTGGCAGACAAGTGAGGTAATGGGACACCATTTGCTCTTCTGAATTATCGGACATCCAAAGAACTGCGACATTTAAGCAACTCCAAGCAGTGGTACCTTCAGAAATGGCATTTTAACCATTGTTTAACAAGTCTGAAAGGCAAAAGGGCACACAAGCTAAATTCCCATCGTAAAATTTTTGAATGTGTTATTTTGGAGCATGATGACAAGAATGTGAAGACACCTAAAAAATCCTAACCAGGGGCGCCTGGGTGGCCCAGTCAGTTAAGCGTCCGACTTCAACTCAGGCCATGATCTCACGGCTCCTGGGTTCAAGCCCCACATCGGGCTCTGTGCTGACAGTTCAGAAGATGTGTCTTCAAAAGAAACCTGCAGCCTGCTTCGGATTCTGTGTCTCCCTCTTTCTCTGCCTTTCCCCTGCTTGTGTGCTGTGTACCCCCCCCCCCCCGAAAATAAACATTAAAAAAATAGAAAGAAAGAAAGAAAGAAAGAAAGAAAGAAAGAAAGAAAGAAAGAAAGAAAGAATCCTAGCCAATCACACAAGTTCACATGGGTTTTCCTGGAATACTTTAAATTTTTTTTTTTTTTAACGTTTATTTTTGGGACAGAGAGAGACAGAGCATGAATGGGGAAGGGGGAGAGAGAGAGGGAGACAAAGAATCAGAAGCAGGCTCCAGGCTCTGAGCCATCAGCCCAGAGCCCGACGCGGGGCTCGAACTCACGAACCGCGAGATCGTGACCTGAGCCGAAGTCGGACACTCAACCGACTGAGCCACCCAGGCGCCCCACCTGGAATACTTTAAAATGGCAGGTAACAAAAATGAAGAGTTATTCAATGTCTGGCCATAATGGAAACTGGGGTCCTAACATGGTTCTTATTTACTGGAACCTTACAATGACCCAGAAGCTAAGTGCTTTCTACACAGTATGTCATTTGATCCTCAGGGTAACCCTTCAAGATGGATACTGTCATTCCTATTCCACAGATAGGAAAACAGAGGAATAGAGAAGTAACTGATTTTACGATCTACAAGATGCAAGGAATTTCTAAGCCAGGTAATCTCACTCCAAAGCCCATAAAGATCTACCCATATGCCTTACAGCCCTTCGGTACTGCCGAAAAGGAGGACACACGAAATAAAGATTAAAAGTAGCATGAAATTTGGGATGCCTGCCTAGCTCAGTGGTACAGCAACATAACTCTTGATCTCAGGGTCAGGGGTGCCAGACCCACGTTGGGTGTGGTGTCTACTTAGATAAATACATTTTAATTTATTTGAAAGTAGCATGGGATTTAATTGAAATGTAAAAGGCAAGGCATACCCAGAGGAACTGCTTTACAGGCCTGTCTGAATATGGCTGCTCAGGCATGCTCTGAGAGTTAACTATTTATTACTCCCAAGAAAAGCAACAGCTGAGGCTTGAACTACAGCAGAGCTTACCTTAAATGAGTGGAACAGCGGGCCCGTGGTCTTCTCCACAACCTACGTCTGAACAATACATACATTCCCATAAACGTTTGTCAGAAACGTCTGATCTGTTGCCATCACCATCAACCCCACGAAAGCAAGGCTAGAGTAAGTAGGCAGTAAAATGAAGGCTAGACCTTCCACTGATTTCCAGGAGTCAGCTAATCAAGTCCCTGCACACAATTTATCACATCTCCTTAGAACAAAAAAAGATCAGCAAACCTGTGTATATTGCTAGATAATGGTGGTGGTGGTGGTGGTGATGAAGGCCCTTACAATGGATTATCTCACAACTTTATTGGATAGGTATTAGTATCATCCCCACTTTCAGAGAGAAAAACTGAGGCTAAGGGATTAAGCATTCGCTAGCAAACAACCAGGGATCACACTACATAGCCTTTCCTCTTAGAACATCCTCCTTATAAAAGCTAACTAATCAAATCACAAAACTTTCCTTGGAGAAAAAAAGGCCAAAGAAAGTCCGACGATGGAACGTTAGGTGAAGTTTTTGTCTTAACTGTGTAAATGTAAGAACAGATGTAAACAATCGAGATAACTGGCAAGGGCAGAAGAAGGACAGAAAGAAGCAGATACACTGGGTACCTCCGTGGAGACGGACTTTACACCTCTTGGGAAGCGACATAGTTTGGCACTGATGCAACCGAGTCTCATGACATTACTCAATCCCGGCATGATGACAGCTGCATGGACGATCACACACCTTCCTCCTACCCCTTCCATGACCTGTACTTTCTCTTCTAGGCCCATCAATACTTGCCAGCCCTTGCAGAGACAACCCTACTGGTCAACTTCCAGTTGCTCAGCAGCAAGCTATGGTCTGAAGGAGGCCTAGCAGGTCCCCTTATGGAATGCCCGTTCACAACATATGTCTGTGCACGTCTATGTATGACAGCAAAGCCAAATCATCACGTTCAAAGTAAAGCTCCCAAACATTTCAGAGATCGGGTATACTCCAAAATGCTAACAGTTATTTTTGACCAATATCACACACACACACACACACAGGCAAAACCGCTTTGTCCGGAAGCTGACATCTAAGAGCTATACGATGGACTGGCAAGCTGATGGAGCAAGTCCAAGTTTGCCTAGAAACTCAGACCTTCCCAGCTTAGAACCTCACTGAAGGACTGTGAACCCTCCCTCACCGAAGGACTGTGAACCCTCCCTCACCGAATACAGTTTGGGATCAATCAGAAAGACACGCAGGACACTGGGGCTAGTCTGGGCAATTCTAAAAGATTTTCAAGTGAGGCCTAACTCTTCACGTAACATTTCAGATAAGCGATCACTCACAAACCGCCCCCCGCCCCACGTTCCCCATGCCCCTATTGAGAAAGAAATGCGTTTTTAAGGCAGTTTCTCACACAGAAAAGTGGCTCTCAAAATCCTAGTCTTATAATAAGAAAAAAAAAATTTCCACTTATATATAATACATTCTACAAATAAACACAGTCCAATAACAATTACGTGTTCAATGTAATGAAAGTTTGCAAAGATTCAGAAGAAAGTAAGGCACTCACATAAAATTAATTTCACTCTCAAACCACGCAAATATTTTTGATGAAAAACTTGTTTGCAGATGTAAGCCAAGGCAAGGGTTCAATCAACCTCAGAAGACCGACTTCACTTGTCACAGGTCTTCTCCCTTGGTTCTAAGCCAGTAAAACAAGAATTTCTCATTTATATGCAGAGTCTGCTTTAAAGGAGTAGACCATATAGACGCTTTGCTTGTGAAATTATAGTCTGCCTCAACTTGTAAACCCCAGCTCTGACACCACTCATGTCGTTTCTCGATACACAAAGCAAGAGACAGCGAGAGTCCCCTTGGACCTGTCATAAAATTCCTAACAAGAATGACAGGTCAGTGTTTTAATGTGCCAAACAAGTCTAATAAATGCACTTAAGGCACCAAATGAGGGAATTAAAAAAAAAAAAAAAAAAAAAAAAAGTAACATTAAAGTCCCTGTGGCGGTCTGGGTGCTGAATCATACAAGGATGGGAGGGGGGTGAGAGACAATCGAGGAGATTCAGAAATGTGGAACTGGTCTCAATGGTGTCATTCACGGAGCCCCCGAGCAGAGCGTGGTGTTCATCAATGAGACAGTTCCCACACTCAGTGGAGCAGGAGGAGAATGAGACACAGAACTGAAGAAGGCTTGCAGAGAATAAGTAGGGGAGGGAACGTTCCATACTCTGATGGCAGCCAAGTTACAGCCATGTCGGAGCAGGGGTCTCCTGTTCACCTCCTACCACACGTTCTGCTGTCGTTTCACAGTCTCAACTCCCTGGACACAAGTGAGTGGAGTAAACCGCATGTGTAAAAGGCATCTAAGTTATTTTGGGCAGAAAACATTAACAATTGGGTTATCTCTAAATAGTATTCTTTATTAAATTAATGGTGCTTCCCAAGCATTTTAATCTGTCTTTTCTCCTATCACCATGACATCCACCTGTTTTCTTCAGGCTCACGATTTGTATATAAGTCTTAAAACACAAATAAAAACTGAAGTTGTAATATATTGTATGAAAGTACTTGAGATTCTAAACATGTTTCTCTAAAGGAAACTGATTAGCTTCAATGATCCAACATTTTTGAAAAGTGGACGTCCTTCTACAGAGACATTAGAGACCACAAAAAGTATTGAACTAAACATTTTTAAGCTCCCAGCACAATAATAACATTTTAAAAAATCATCACACCTAATGGGATGCCAGAGCCAGTCAAGGATCTAGTTAATAATTACTAAGAGGCTGCTGGGGCGCCTGGGTGACTCAGTCGGTTGAGCATCCTGCTTCGGCTCAGGTCATGATCTCACAGTTTGAGTTCGAGCCCCGTGTCTGGCGTTCTGCTCTCAGTGCAGAGCCTACTTCAGATCTTCCGTCTCCCCCTCTCTTTGCCCTTACCCTACTCATGTGCTCGCTCTCTCTCTCTCACATACAAATAATAAAAGCATTTTTAAAAAGTCCCTTAAAAGAGGCTGTGCGGCTGGCAGGTAGGGTGAGGACACTGGGTCACGACTGAGTTCACAGTCTAATTCAAGAGCTAAAGAAAGAAAGGTACCCACAGATGATCAGGCTGTTCCAGGCAATGCCACCTCTACCTGCTCCTCCAGGAATGCAGAGGTCATAATGGAATGGAGTGGTCCAGTAGGGCTCCTGGAGGAGACAGACCCAGAGCCCTAAAGGAAGTAGAGTATTTGTTTTGGCTGCAGGATTTTACAGAGAACAGAGAAATGGCCCAGATAAAAAGATGGCATGTGTGGACAGGAAGGAAGGCTGCGATGCCAGCACCTCAGCCCAGACATGGATATGAAAATAATAGGAGAGACCCGCAGCTGCCCTCTATTAATTCCTGAATTTAAGCAAAGGCAAGACTTCATATTGATTGCTTTTCCCCCTGACAATTGGCTCTTTATACTTTCATCTGGCCTAAGAAAGAAAAATCTTTTGTCTAGGGTGCCATAGGTACATTGCTGCCTCCAAGTGAGAATAAACTATGACCTTTTGTGGCCCCTTCAAGACCTATGATTCATGCTCCATGGAAAATATTGAGAAATATTCCATTAGAAATGAATTTGCTTTCACAGCAAATTGTACGTTTCCTGTGTTTTTCTTCCTTCATTATCACCAAGGACATTCTCATGAAAACAAAGTCTTGTTTTCCCCCCGAGTAACCATATTCTTTATATTGATTTGCTTTGACTCAGCAAACTGCCTTTTCGTGGCATCACAATGAGCTTCTGGTGTCTTTCTAGTGATGTCATAAATGTCCTATAGAGAAAATCAGTAGGCTAACAAACTCAAGTAAAGAAGGTTGACGTCATATGGTGTAATTTCAGAGTTTCCAGGAAAGCCTCACAACCAACCGCGCTCCCTACCCCTAATCCCCTCCACTCCCAACAGCAATCCCTAACCCGCTGAAATAGTAGTGTTGAAATAGCAAAGTTACTAAGCTGCCAGTTTCAACCGTGGTATAAGCAATAGTTATGACTTCAAACTTTCCAGAAAGGCCACAACCAACACCCTCTCAAACACCCCCAAAAAACCACCTCCCCACCTGCCGGCTGCTGTTGAAAGACCACAACTAGAACTTTATTCTCTTCATTTCAATCTCTAGCAAAATGCAAACACTTCTTTCAGAAGCCCCCCATTACAATAAAATTCCTTTTCAGATCTTTTCCTACTAGGTCTTTAAAAGGTAACCAAGAGAAGCTGCCTCCCGCATTACTGGTCCTCTCCCCTAATACCCCCTCCTCTTACAGCAGCTGGAACTGGAAGCCCCACCTGGCTCAGCCCAACCCAACTCTGGGCCCAGTCCTAACTTTGGGCAGAAACAATTTCAGGAATTCTAAATCAGTACTCCTGTGTCACACTCTCTGCTCTTAGTTCCATTAGCAGGACGTCTGTCTTCTTCCATAGACCCAGTCTCTACCACATGCTTTTGCTCTGCAAACCACCTGTACTTCATCCTGGCCATCTGAGTACTCATCCTGGTATCCTACCCAGAATCCTGTTATTTTAGAACAGAAACCTACCTTGCTCTTGTCACATGCCCAAAGGGAACGGAGTCCTACTACTGCGGCTCCCTGATGTAAAGCCACGGAGCAAGGCAATAAGGAGCTCATGCTCTCCAATCAGACATACAAGGGGTGAAAACTCAACTCTGCCTCTTTTGAATCTTGTGTATTTAAATTAACCTGCATGAGCCTCAGCCTTATGTATACTATCATATCCATTAAATGAGAGAATACAAAGCCTAGCCTGACAACTAAATAAGTATTAGCAACAACAGGGATGTAGATTGCAGTGAAAGGATAAAAATGTTACAATTTGTGTTGGAATTTACAAATATAGTGCTCATTCCCACATTCTGTGTTGATATGCTCTACCCACGTGGAGTGAAGCATTCACTCACACTGGAACTCGACAGAAGGCTTATTTGTGGGGGACGCTCAGGGACCGTGTATTATACAACAGTGACAGTCCCTGGGTCTGGACTCCAGGTTCCTTTCAGCTCCTGGTTCCTTTCAGCTCCTGCAGTTCATCCTGCTGCCCCAGGGCTTCCCAAGCCCTACCCAACCACTTGGTTCCCTCTCCTGGTCTCTCACATCCTGTGTCATTTCAATTAATTGGGCCAGGTACCACCATGCCCCACAAGTAGATAACCATAGTAGCTGGGGGTTCAGAAGAGAGCAAAGGATAGGAAGGCTGGGGAAGCCAAAGATAAATGGCTCCAAAACTCTGCTTTAGTCAAAGGCATTTCTGAAATCACTGGAAGAGGTGTTAATGTCACTTATCTCCAAGTATCATCATGAATAAATACAATGCTCCAATTGTGAACAGAGTGATATACTTGCAACGTTCCCAGCAGAGTATACCAGTTACTGACATGAACTAAAAAAAAAAAAAAGTGGGGGAGATGCTAACTAGATGAGCACGCGCACGCGTGAGCGCGCACACACACACACACACACACACACACACACACAGGCATGCATGCATGCACAGACTTTAGACACAGAACAATAAAAGCAGGTGGCACAAAAGAGTGGATTTCATATATGTTGATCTACTCAGCAATTTGCTTTTTATAGATTATATTGCACACACTCGAGTTGTAGAGGAACACAGTCTACCTGCCAATTCATTCACGGGGCTCCAATGTGACCATGACCAGAAGCTCAAATGCTTTCTTACTGAACTGAAAATACTGGGTTCGTTCTATGTAGGTGAAATGACTTTTTACCGAATTTTTCTAGAGTGATTTTTTTTTTTAAAGACAGTGGATCTTGAGGTTTTATTTGTTGACAGTATCTGTTTATTACAGAATTATAAGTACATAGAAGATTCTGTATCTCATACTATTTTAATGTATTTATTTCCTTTCTTCTTTTACCTGAAGTTTCTTTGTATGGTTCATCACCAAAGCCTAGATTCAGTTTTTAAATGCTTTAGAACACCAAAGATCAATTTCAGGAACATAATGGTCAGAGAAATGCAATCGGTAAAAATCATTAATAGAATGGTTAAGTCATTTCAGATTAACTGAAATTAAAATTCATTAGGCTTGAATCTTTGAAAATACACTCATTTCTCCAAAAGTAGAAGGTTTTTTTCCCCTAAATTTTGTTCTCATAGGTACAAAACCAAGTAGCAAAACCACAAAGCAGCATGCTCTGCTATTAAACAAAGCAATAGAAAAACCACCCTTTTTCCATGCAGCTCATTATGGGAAACTAAAACTAAAGGGCATTTCCCTTCATTCATTTATATACTGGTGAACAAGTCCAGAAATTAAAAATAAGGCCTCTGGTCAGATTCTAGTCCAGCCAATAACCTAGTATTGAATTTGCCATTACAGACAAATCCCTACAATCCCAATCACTGCCAAGAAGAGCTGTCACAAACAGTGTCCTCCCACACGGTAGAGTTTACAGGCAAACTACAGATCTGGATTGAGCTTCCCACACGGAACTCTACCTAAGTCACTTCTTTCCAAGGTGAACTATAGAGAGGAGGCATTGTCTTACACAACTAGAAATTAAATGAAATGCCCTAGGAGCTGTACTGAAAGAACTACACCCAAGGAGTGTCACCCTACACCTGGAACTTACTTAGATGACAAGATTCTGGACTCGGGGTTGATGCTGTAACAGAGAACTTGGAAGGGAGTATTTTGCATATGGAGGAACATAATTTACTAGGGGCAGAGGGAAGACCAGGGCGAGCAGCTCTTAAAGAGCCTCCAATGATTCCCTCCTGCCAGTGCTCCCACCCTGTGCAATTCCCTTTCTCGAGTGGGCGGGACCTAGTACTGCCCTCTTGCCCTCTAGTTGCTGCTCTGATGAAGCCAGCTGCCACGTGCAGAAGCCACTTAGCGAGGAACTGAGTGAAGCCTCCCGCCAATAGCCCACAAAAACCTAGATCTTGCCAACAACCACTCAAGCCAGCCTGGAAACAGACTGACCCTTAGCCATGCCTCCCAATGACTGTGGCTCTAGCCCCCACCTGTATTTCAGCATCTTGAGAGGCCTGGGGCCGTGGGACACAGTGAAACTGTGCCTAAATCCCTGACCCACAAAAACTGTGAGATGATCAACGTTGTTGTCTTATGCCACTAAATTTTAGAGTCCTCTGTTAATCAGTAGCAAATAACAGACACTTCATACAGACTTTACCTCTAAAAACATCATCTGGTTAGCATCACAATATATATTTGAAATTTTTATCTACTTTGAACAAGTTCGTGTTCTCAGCTGAGAATTTAAAGTCTTTCAAAACCTCAACATTTTCCAAATTCCATAATATATTAACATACTGCAAGCTTTCCCAAGTTAAATCAATTCACGTAAAAGCCGACAGAATACCAGAGGCATTTTGATTTTGTCCCTTACACATCACAGGCCTGCATCAGCAGTAAGGAGACCCTATTTTACAGAAGGATAAAAAAGTTTTTAAAAAATCCAAGATAAATTTTACTTCTGGAAAAGAACATGCAGACACAAAGAAAAACTTTACTTCCTTAAAACAATAAATAAAGGAGAAACCCCTCTGATTACAAGGCTTACAGAAACTTCCTTACCTTGAATGCACTGAAGCGTTCCATCCTCCGCTCTTATTGTAAAAGTCTCACCTGGATTAACTTGAACGAGAATGACCTGCCAAAATAACACATTAATTTCAATTTAATACTAGAGCATCTGGGGTTTCTCTTCAACGGTTTTATTACTTGAATTTATGTACTAGACAGGAAGTATGTGGCACGGAATCCTGTATAAACACAAAACTTAGGATACGTCTTAGACCTGGTTCAAATTTAAGGGGGAGAAGTACGTGCATTTGAATTTAGCTAAGTGAATTCTCCCGTGTTGTTTATGATGTTATGTACCCTAAAAACTCAATTTTTTTTCTTTCACACAATTCCTTCTTTTCTTTCACTAATTTAGAAACAACAGATATAGAAGAAAAAAGACCAGAAACTATACTTATAAAGGAAAATGGCACAGAGAAATATAGTTCTGGCCTAAACACTATTGTATACTGTTCCCAAGTGTCCATTACTGACCTGGGTTATAGGATTCTACTGTGTAAACAAAGAAAGCAATTTATAAGAAAAATGTTTGGAAGATCTAGAAATAATGATACACACTATAAAATAAATGAATAATATCACAAATCAGCCTCAAACTCTCAAATCTTTAAGTCTATTATCTAAATGTCAGTGAACATAAATATTTAATATTAGCAGACAACTTCCAAGACTAGACCAAGCACAGCAATGGCAAAGTATGTTCTTTCAAGAGCCTTACAGTTTTAGCTCTAATCTAGTTCCTTTAGGTAACAAAAGAAAAAAAAAATCACTAATTTATATCTAAATACAAATTAAAAGATGTAATCCAAGCTTAAAACCTGTACTTGAAAATCATCATGTGCAAGGTTAACACTATTAAAATAATTACTGTACATTTCTGGAAACTGAAAGGATGTCAGGGTCATATTCATCTTCTAGCTCTCGGGGCAAGCCTTGTCCCTCCCTGCACTGAAACCATCAAGCATACCGTTCCCTCTGCCTGTAATAATCTTCCTGTCGTCCTTCACTGCCTACCACCCACCTTACTCCTTGCCTGACCACCTAATGCCTATTCATTCTTGTCAGCTTAAGAAGTATCGTCTGCTGGGGCACCTGGCTGGCTCAGCCGGTGGAGGATTGTTACTCTTGATCTTGGGGTTGTGGGTTTGAGCCCCACGTTGGGCATAGAGATTACTTAAAAATAAAATCTAAAAAAAACCCAAACCAAACAAAAGAAAAGTGGCATTTGCCTCTCAGGACAGGTTGGGTCTCCCACCATATGGTCTCGCGCGCGCGCACACACACACACACACACACACACACACACACCTACACTTCTCCTTCCTAGAATTTACAACTGCAATTAATTAAGCCATTATTTTAGGGTCTGTCCTTCTTTCTTTAACATTGGCTCTAGAAATACAAGGCCTGGCATAAAAGAAGTATTCAAAACTGTACCTGGCATAGAGTATGTGCTTGATAACCATTTCTATTTAAGGAATGAAAGTCTGAAAACATAAAGGAAAAACGATCGCAAACAATTATTTTAACTTAGAAATTAAGCTTTCATAATGTTCACCCTAAAAAGATAACATTATTTACTGTATGTACCATAATTTATGTTTGGTAAAAATGTTTGAGATCAAAGCTGTTTGATCTTTAAAAACTAAACCTTTAATATCCATGTATTTTCCTTCTTCTAATAATTCCCCACAGAAGACACTGCTGGGATATTGTAATTATTTAAATCAGGAAATACATTAGCTGGAGAAAACAAGATCATTCAGGGAAAAGCAGTCCAAGTTTCATCCCTGGTGCTTCTCATTATCTTGAATTATAACGGTGGTTTCAAGGCAATTTATTTTTCCTGTACGGTAACTGTGTCAATAATCTTTCAGTCTTAAGTATTCAAATTCTCACCAATGTAAACACACTGTGCCATTTTAAGAACTCAAAAGGAAATCCCTTCAGATCTCCATAGAGAGATTAAAACATTTCAATTGCTTTCTTGAAACTGAGCTTTTAAAGTCATTCTTAACATGAAAATAGTTTTGATTTAACTTTATTTTCACATAAACATAGGACATAACTCGACTACAATGGAATACAAAAAGACACTCCAACAAAGAAAGTTCCCTAGGTCTTTTTAAAAGTCCTTAGACCAATTCCAACATCACTGTAATACAGCAGAATCCATTTGCTTATGTGGAACCTCTCGGGATAAGACGTATACTACATGCCTGTAGAATTAGTTAGTTGGAGGAAAAAAAAAAAAAAAAAAATCAAAGGACACCAAGACTCTGCCCCAGATATTCTCTGACAATCCCCGATTCACGTACTCTCTTCCACCACTCTCAAAACTGTCAGACAACATGTCCTGAATGCCGGTTCTCAAAGTACACTTCACCAGTATTATGGAAAGTCCCGGGCAAGAAAAGGGATTTCTGAATTGGGGTATGGTCCAGATTCTGTCACATTACCTGCTTATCACATTGCATGAAGAGTGTAACGGTTCCTTGGCGGTCACTGACACCAGGCCACAATTCAAAGAATGGCCCTGAGGCACCCAGCCTCCAAAAGCCATTTATGCCATCCCTTCTCTGCTTACGGAGGCCAATTCCTGACCCTCACCCCGCTTCTTCAGGGAGAAAGATGATAGGCAAAGAGCTTTTAAGCATCCTACTAAAATACCACTCTTCAAATGTTTAGTCCCTGTAATTTTCCCTGCTGCTGGGTTACTATGGCAACCAGATTATAATCTACCAAGTTACCTCAGAAACCAGGCAAATCACCTGTGTCCCAATATCAATTTTTCTTAGAGCAAAAGTCATTATTGGAGCAAACCGTATTCATCATGGCATGGAGTTATTATAAAAGGAGGCATTTTATGATCCTGAGGCCAACTGACCACTTTGCTGTTTTCACTGTCAATAAAGGAGAGATTAAAAAAAAAAGTTTTGACACACACCAGTGCCCGGGGACCTGTCTCTGACAACAGACATGAATGAGACAGCAGCAGCCTTGTCTTGCATCACCCAGCCTTGAGGAGCGTGAGTCACATCCTGGCAGGCTCCCTGGCACTTAACCTTTCCTATCATAGCAGTCTCTCTCTCTCTCTCTCTCTCTCTCTCTCTCCCCCCCCCCTCTCTCCCTCCCTCCCTCCTTTCTCTCTCTAGCCACAAAGCAGATAGACATAACTATTACAAGTTCTCAGAAATGCATAACGTAAAACATCCTATCACTGCCCAAACCTCATCATTTTTTGTCCACTAAGAATTTCCTGCTTTTCCAAAGTCAGCATTAAAACAATTCGTGCTGCATTCTGTGTCTTGTCAGAGGAGGAAAAGAGAGAGAGAGAGAGAGAGAGAGAGAGAGAGAGAGAGAGATTTTCACCACTGATATATTCTTTGTCCCCAGAGATATTAAAATAGAACCATGTTAATCAAATCACAAGAGCATACTTCAGGCTATGCTTGCTTCATCAGATGAGTCTCAAATCAGGGCTACAGGAACCAAGCAGCCCAAGATAACCAGAGGCACGTTTGTCAAAAATCAATGAAAAATAAGTGACCATTCTTCTAAAATCTTCCAACAATAAAACAAGAGGCAGAATTAGTATTATTCACTAAAAGGCTACAGAGCATCATGACAAAGCTTTGCCTAACAAGACTACTGAAACAGGTGTTAACAGATCTTTCCTTAAAAGGTATAAATCTAACTAGGCTTCTTACCCAGTAGATGAGGAAAAGGAAAGCTACTTCTGCAATTTAAACTGTGGGTGGCTGGTTAACCAGATCAATAGTATCTAAGACTATTCCTGGAGGCAAATTCCCAATGTACGCCTCAAATAAAAAATGACCAGCCCCCTGACCGGTCACTGCCATGTGATGTGTCCACGACAAAAGCCTCTGCTGGAGAATGGTACTGACTGACCCAAGATGGGACATTACATTTGCAGCTTCCTTACAAATCCAGTACCCAGACAATCAAGATATAAACTGTGCTAGGAGAGGGCATCCCATTTCATTTCTGATGCTTTCTCCACTTGCCATCTCTATGAGGCTGGTCTTACTTACTATTAGCAGTTTTATGTATAAATGAACACTCCACACTTGGAGCCAGCATTTATGATTATTCGACAGATATTTTTAGGCAGAAAAAAATGATATAACCTAAAAGCTGCAGGAGAGTTCCATGTAAGGAAGGATTCTATCCAAGAATATCAAATAACTTTGGAAAAATGACTTCTGACTACATGAGAGGAATAGCAGCGCTTTTTTTTCTGAATTATCTCTCTCTCTCCCTCCCTCCCTCCCTCCCTCCCTCCCTCCAGATTCCCAAACTCTAGAGAAATCCTAGCAAAGCTCCACCCAGACCCTGGAAGGCCCAAACCATCCATCAATCCACCTTTGAGACCCTGGTGTCTGGCCTAGAGACCAGAGCTGGCCTCAAACAAACCGAAAAGTAGGCATCATTTATTTTCTGCGTCCCCTCTCTTGGCTCCGAATCAGGAAAAGGGAAAAGATGAGCTGCAAATAACCAATAATTATCTTTGTGGGAATAATAGACACAAAGAAAATGTCCTAAGATTAAAATGTGACAGGTAAAATAGAAATGTACTAGAAGATAATAGGAGAGTACTGACTGCCTCATCTGCGCAGCTGTCCTACCTGAAACCTGAATCCAAAGCTGGCAGGAAAAAAAACATGTAAGACCAGGAAGCCTCCAAAAGTACTTACACACTGGGTCAAGGCACAGGGACTTGCACGGGATGTGAAGCTGGGGCTTGGTCTGTAACACTGATATGACAAATAGTCTTGTTTTGTTTTCTTCCTGAGCTTTAGGACTTGTTCAGTTAATTTTTTCTTTTTTAAAGATTTTAATACCCAACGTGGGGCTTGAACTTACAACCTCGCGATCAAGAGTCGCAAGCTCTATGGACTGAACCAGCCAGGCACCCCTGGACTTGTTCCATTTAAAGCAAGGAGCAAGAATTCTCCAATGTTCCAAAATTTTTAATAGTTTGATTTCTTCAAAGAATGGCAGGTTCAAAAGTTGGCCTCCTCATCAGACCACTACATAGCTCTAAAATTAACTCAGCATGATGCAGGTTACTTTATCAAGCCTTTTTAACAGCTTTTTTTCGATAATTACATAAACAGTTATTATTAAAGCCCTGTGGTCTGCCAGGTAGGTATTACTAACCAAATTATACAGATGGGGAAACTGAGGCTGAAGAAAGGTAAGAAACTTGTCTAAAGTCACAAAACTACAAAATGACAGAGTTAGCACTGGAATCCAGCCCCATCTGACCAAAATGCACGCTCTTCTCTTCTAACACACGCATTCCCTGCTCTGATAGCCATGGGCTTCACAAAGTCAATTCTTCATGAAGATGCTTTACACTTTAATAAATAGCTATAAGGAGAGAACTCACTTAACTGGGTCAAAGGCGTGTCTCCGAGACATGTTCTGAGGACAAGTTCTGTTCTAGGAAATCTAAGCCCACTCCCTGAGCCAGAGCCAATATAGCAGTTAGAAACTGCCCAAAATGGCAGTTGGAAACCCTTACCTAACAACAAACAGTTGTTTTTATACTGAACAAGATTTATTCTCAGAAAGCCCTTGTCAAGTCCTTGAATTCCCCTAGAATCCTAAGATGAACCAATGAGCTAATGACAGAGTATCACAATCACTAGATGCCACTTCTCATGGGCCAAGAGGAGGCATAAGAAAAATAAAAGAGGACTCCTGGAAAGATTGTACCACAGCTTCTATGTTTCCCAAAGTCATCTGTGATTAACCAAAAAGAAAAAAAAAGGCAGGAATGGATTAACAGGTAACCAAGGGAAGAGAAATCAAACCAAGGAGGACACTTTTATACACTGAAATCATGCCAGTGCCTGCTGAAAACATATACATTCAAAAGAGTTCAGTAAGTCCATTTCACAAAACAAGTGTCCTCAGAAAAATTACTACTGTATCTCTATTAATTTAGCAAGTAGCAATGAGTGGCCAGAATGGGTTGGGCATTCCTCTAGGCATTGTGGAATAGAGCCTTAGACAATACGAAGTTCTGCCCACCTCAGGCTGACAAACAGAACTTACATGGGATGAGGAGAGGTGGGGGGTGGGTAGTGTTTAAGCAAAAATAAAACCTTTATAGATAGTGGTAAGGGCTATAAAGAGAATACAATGGCAGCTTGTAAGAAGTCATACATTCCTCCTCTCTTTAATTGTATACTGCCTTGAATAAAGAGATTCTATTACAAAAAGAGCTGCTGTTTGCTAAGAATAAAAATATAGCCTTAACTTAAATGGAAAAAATGCAAAATGTAATATAGATGGCCAAAACTAGGTTAAAAGCCTCTTTTAAGAGGGCCACAAATGCCAGAATCTAAGGTTTCAACTAGAGGACTTTCAAGATAAAACTCAAGAATATAAAAGACCAAAATTCTATGTACGCTTAAGTATAGTTTTTCCCTAGCTAAAAGTAACAGCCACCATATATTCTTGAGTATTTGAAGCACCATGATGTTTACTTAAATAATTTTCTTTCACTTTAATAAACAAATTTTTCACCCAGTTTTTCAGTGCCAAAAAATAGAACGCTTCTTCCTTTGTTGAAAATTATGTTCACTGAGAACAAAATGTGATTCTTGTCATCACTACTTCGGGGTTAATCCTTTTCAAAAATGTCCATCAGGTGAGATACAACCCCTTTCTCCCCCTCAATTCCATCCATGCACCCCATGTCCACAGGCTGGGTTCTGACCACACTGAGGGCGAATAGGCAGTTCAGACCACTTTTCACTAACCAGCCCTACCATGTGCTTTTTGCACACGGAATCGAAAATGTCCCCCACCATTTAGATCCAGCCACCTTATGTCTAGTTTTGATCGGCAGAGAAAGAGCAATGTGACCCACACTGATGTGGTAATAATTCATGTCATGCAAGTCTGGTAAGCTACGCATTGAACCTAAACAAACAACTCTACTATCAGAATCTCAAGGCCAGCGGCCTCTGGGTGGCTCGGTTGGTTGAGCTTCCGACTTCAGCTCAGGTCATGATCTCACAGTTTGTGAGTTTGATCACCACATGGGGCTCTGTGCTGACAGCTCAGAGCCTGGAGCCTGCTTCGGATTCTGTGTCTCCCTCTCTCTCTGCCCACCTCCCCCCCCCCCCCCCCCCCCGCCCCTTGCACGGTCTCTCTCTCTCTCTCAAATATAAATAAACATTAAAAAGAAAAAAAATCTCAAGGCCAGTTCAGTGAAGAAACAGATTTAACTGCCTATATTCCCAAGATTCTAATATTTTTAAGCCTATTTCAATGTTGGCCATGTCATTCATTGAACACTGTTCTTCCCCCACTAAGATATAATCAAGAAATAATGCGCCCAAGGGGAATTCTCATCCTTCTGACAGGAAATCAGTGCCCAATATTTTGTCATTAAATATTCTAATGACAGAGCTAACTTTTCTATATTACTTATGTGTTTTCAATTGTCTAAAATTGGCACTCCTATTGCCTGGTATCTTATGCCCACTAACATAAAATCAGAAATGAATTCAAAGAAGTCCTATTCTAGGGATTTGGAAGGATTTTACGGAACAGAGAGGACTTCACCTCCCCACCACTCCACAGCATGTTATCACTTATTCAGCCCTTGACTTTCCATCAATGACACTTAGTTAACATCAATGCTCAATGCTATTATTGAAGCCTTGATTTTTGGAAAGCATTTACTTGCTGAGTAGTTACCATGTGCCAGGCATGTTGTAAAGTACGGATGATGCCAAGACGAGAAAGAGGACGTCCTCTTTGTGTGTGGGTGCAAGGGTAGAAAATGCAATGAACTGTAATAAAATCAGACTATTTGCTACAAAGAGCTATGGAAACTGAAGGAAGCATTGAGAAATCAGGGAAAGTTAAGTTGGGAGTGATATTAAAGCGGGAGCGAGAGACTGCAACTGGATAATCAAAAGACCAATCACACAAGCAAATGCACGGAGGCCTGGATGGCAGGATGTGTTTAGAATTCCGAAGTGGCCATAATGACACATGCAGGGAACAGAGGCGTAAAGGCGAGACTGCAGAGCAGGACCACCTAGGGAAAGTCTTTGTTCTTCCACTTACAAGTCTGGATTTTACCCTGTGAGCAGAACCCCCCAATGGGAAAGCAACATTACTAGACAACCCCAACACGTGTGGGGACCTCAAACTGATATGGGAGACGCTGGGCACATGGAGACCAGTAAAGAGGTTAATGAAACATCCACCTGGGACATCATTCAGGGATTAGGCTGTTCAAAGTTGAAGTTTTCAAAAACAATTGCTGGTTTAGCGTTTAAATACGGCTAGCCAGGTCACGGGCTCTGCCGCAGACATGTTCAGCCCCATCTCTTTACCAACACCGAATTTTTTAAGATCATGGAGGTGTAGTAAGGTCTATGGTTTTGCAATCCAGAACTACTTTAGTTTTTCCTACTTCCCATCACTCTAGTTCTGTCCTCTGTGATGCTGCCACTTCCGTGTCTACCCTGCTCTCACTGCTGGGCATCCACCGTCCGCCCGTCTTGTGCCTCCTCCCTCCTCAACTTTTTCTGTCCTTTATTTCTTCGCTTTGGGTTCTTGGCTTTTGCTCTAAAAAGCTAAGCCCAAGAGTGTTCAACAGCCACCTGGTATTCCTTTCCTTTATTTCCAGTCACCTCACCAGGCAGTCACAGTAGATAAGGCATCCACCTGCCACATTTTTGGTGGGTTTTCGCACCACAAGAAAAGGACGACAGGAGCGCCGGGGTGGCTCAGTCAGTTGAGCGTCTGACTTCGGCTCAGGTCATGATCTCATGGTCTGAGTTCGAGCCCCATGTCGGGCTCTGTGCTGACAGCTCAGAGCCTGGACCCGGCTTCGGATTCTGTGTCTCCCTCTCTCTCTGCCCCTCCCCAGCTCATGCTCTGTCTCTCTCTCTGTCAAAAATAAATAAACATTAAAAAATTAAAAAAAAAAAAAAACAAAGAAAAGAAAAGGACAAGTAGGACTGGTAGGATATTGGGAAACAGAATTAGGATTCAAGGGCCCAAAGTGAATCATCTCCCCAAAACATCTACTTGCTGATTCCTAAAGAATTCCATTTCACACTAGTCCATTCACTTTTTAAATCTTGAAGTTTGCCTTTCAGCGTACTGTACATCCACAAAAAGTTTTGAAGAATAAGTTAAGGACTCAGAATTTTAGATAAAACCATATCACACCTACAATGCCATCTTTAAATTAGATAAACCAATCTTAAGAAATTTTAGATTAAAAAAATAAATATACAATGGCACATACTTCTTCTACACGTTTAAGTGTCTTTTCCTGCCATCCTGTATGGTGAGGTAAAATGAAATGGAACTCAGGCCACAGCTGTCTTCTAAATAACATGCTAGCGTGTAAACACTGAGTAGTTAAGTCACTCTCTGCTCATCTTATTTTAATTTCAGTTCATTTTAAAAAATCAGCCAAGAAAACCAAGCTGCACAGTGAGAAGAGCAAACCAGATAGATGGCACTTGAGTCCCACTCTGCTACACAAGGCACTTAACCTTTCTAGCCCTGTATTTCCTCACTCATACACACACACACACACACACACACACACACACACACACGAGAGATAATACCTCATATTATGTGCACTTAAGGAAAAGAGCAACCCTAATGCAGCCCTGGTACAAGGCTTACACATAATATGTACTCAATAAATAACTATTAATTCCTCTTGTCTTCAAATTTCTACCAGTAACAAACCTCTAAGAAAAAAATGTGGCCTCTGAAGAAAAAAATATATATATATTAATATACATAATATATATTAATATATTAATATATTTATATATAAATATATTAATATATTAATATATTTATATATAAATATGTAATTATATTTATATATTATAAAATACAATATATTTTATAAATATAAAATTTTATATTATATATTTTATTATATAATATATATTATATATTTTATTATATAATATTTATAATAAATAATAAATATTTATTATATATAATATATAGTATATATTTTATTATATAATAATTTTATTATATTTTATAAATATAAAATATAATATATTTATATAGTATATGTTAATATATAAATATAATATATATTAATATATACTATATAAATATATATATATAATTTTTTTAACTGAATCTGCATTTAATCTTCTCAAAAAAAAGAAAATCTAAAACCAGCCAATTCTCACCTCTGACCAGATTTTGTTTGAGAAACATTCTGGCTTTCCTTAAAAATTCACCTCCCAACTCATTTGAATTCCGGTGTCTGTTCAGTTTCCGTGGATTCAGGCAATAACAGGGACTTTGGAATCCATTCACAGAAGTTCTGAAATCTAAGCCCTTTACGCCTACAAAATGGTTTGAATTACTTGGAAATGCATCTAATTAAGATTATCATAATGAAAGTCAGCAATAAAAAGTAATAAAGTAACACCACAGTATGTGGAAATTTCCTATTAACTGCTCAGAACTCCAGAAGACCCTTCTCTGACCCACAAGCTGCCTTCTCAAAACACACAGGAAGAATTAAACTTGGCCACATTCTCCAAGGAGCATCAGGCATTTGCCTTTTTAAACACTTAAGCAAGTAGCTTGAGAGGTTATCCACCATACATTCCAGGGAAACAGAATTATACAGCTGGATACTTAAAACCATTAAAAAGTTTAAAGAAACTGTCCAGATTTAAGGTTTCAAGACAAACAGACTGAAAAACGCTCTTCAAAAATGCTTTAAGATTTTCCTTTCTAGATCTTAATATCAGAGCTTTGTAAGCAACTGTTGGAAAGCTCAGAGCATTTGTACTCTTAGTCTTGGAATAACGATATCCCCGAGTGCATACACATACCGATCTGTACAAATGAACAGATTATTCCAATTCTTCCCTCATTCTGCACCAAGTCCAAATTCAGGACTGACACTAGTCTCTGCAGACAACGGAGGAAAAATGTGACAAAGATTTTCCAGCCGGCCCCTCCCCTCCTCCTCACCCGCCCTCAGCACATACAAGTACACAGCAGATTCAATGCGCGGCTCTAATTCGGGGCCAGTTTATGCACCATGACATCAGTGCAGTATAATGAGCCAAGTTTAAACTCCATCTGGGACAAATAATGTCCAGGCACACTGTGACTTCTTTTGTTTATATACACTGACTAAATATGTCTTGGTGGTAAATGAACTAACTCTTAAGATTTATTTCCCAAGGCCTCCAAAACAATATTCTGCACCCCTGAAGCAACTCCCTGCCTCCAGTTCTCTTTCCAAGGCTATGCGTAAGTGATTTTTAACAGAACACATGATTTTGAAACATATAATTAACATCTTGAGGAGAGACTAAGTCCAAGCAGCCCTTCATCAATCTGAAACAAAGAAAACGAGGAACTGGCAAGCAAATGGGTGCCGTTTCGTGGCTCGTGGTACAAATACGGCATGACACTTCATTCTGTATTCCCCCTGAGAATCAGAGTAAGCAGAGGTGAGAGATCTAAGGAATGCTCACGGAGCAAAGTGGCCCTTTTCTTTCTCCTTGAAGAATAAACTTGGGGTGTTTTGCGCTTGCAGTTTCGACCTCAGTTAAGAGAAACAATCATAGATTCAGAATGAAAAACAAACAATGTAATAGATTCGAGTCTTACAAGAAGTTGTTAGATTTCTTCAGACACAAAAAAACTGTGCCTCTGGGGTGATGTAATTTTTGAATGAAAACGAAAGGCTGGGTTTGGGAGGAAAAGAGGGCAGACAAAAAGGTCATCTCCTTGCTCCTAGGGACAAGGAACCCCTGCTTCCCTTCTTTGGTCACCACTGTCTCTGTCCACAGCTGTGACCCCAGAGGGAACCACGCCTCTGCTGCAAATCTCAGGGAAAGAACTATCCCCCTAAGGAAAGAAAGGGAGGGGCTCTGGTGATCTGGGCCTAAGATGACTTCACTCCCAACTCCTCCTCCAGGCCTAAGACACCACCACTACCACGTGGCCTGCAAGCTTCAGAAGCTCTAGGCCCAGAATCACTGCCACCTTCTAGAGCTCGTGTGAACATCATCATATAAGATAACAGGAATACTCTTCCCAATGAACTTTATCATGGACTATCAGGTAAAACTGGTCCCAGGTCTCTCCCAACTGTTTACCTGAACAAGAAGACAATGAGACATCCCTAACCCAAGCAACTCTACACCCTTTTCGAAAGGTAGGTTCTAAATGGGTTCAAATCCAGCTGCAGGTACTGAACCTTTTTTGCCACCAGTTCTGTCTGGAAAAATGATCAGCACCTTACAGGGTGTATGATTACTGGATGAAAACGATGTATGTAAGCCCCTAGCACCAACTCCCCCGGGCACCTAAGAAGCCCTCAGGCAGTTATCATTCACCCCCCTCCTCCAGCACAAAGGGAACAAAGAAATCAAAATATCAAAAGCCATTGTTTCCAACAATTCAACAGACGGCCCACTAAGAAAGATCCACTCCACCATAGTGGAGACCAAAAGCCTTCTGGTGATCAGTAAGCTTACAAAGTAACATTTAAGATTGAAGTAAATGCCAAAAACTCAGATACTCAGAATTCTTTCAATGTCAAATATCTGACCTTTAATGAATCTTTTACACTGTTAAGGCACTGAAATCTCTGGAAAAGGCAAACTTACAGAATCTTTTATCCCATACTTGCCCCTTAGTGTTGGAGTAATCAATACAGAAGGAGCCTCTGTAACAAAGCTCCGGTCCAAAGGCGGAGCATGTAAAGCTGGTGTACGTAGTGCCTACCTTCTGGTCTCCCGAAGAGAGGCTCTTCGAAGTCCCAAGGCAGCTTGAAGAAGCAGTGATGTGCGAAGGCCGCCAATAAAAAAATGGGAAAACTCTTCAGTGCCTGACCTTGAGGAAACGACTTTAAAAATGAGAACATGGGAGCGCCTGGGTGGCTCGGTCCGTTGAGCGTCCAGCTCTTGGTTTCAGCTCAGGTCAGGATCCCAGGGTTGTAAATGGAGTCCCTAATCAGACTCCACACTGAGCATGGAAGCTGCTTAAGATTCTCTCTCTTTTCCCTCTCCCTCTGCTCCTCCCTAGCTCATGAGCTCACTCTCTCTAAAAAACTAAATAAATAAATAAGAGACAATGGAGACTCCTGAGAAGTAAATTGGATGTGAACCCCCACCTACTAAGGGATAATGTCCTCTATCACCCAACTCCACCCTCAGTGGATTCCCTGGGTCTTTAAAATAGGTATTATTCACAGACAGGGTATACATAAGCCTAAGGTCTGATTTCCCATCACAACCCCCAAAAGAAACCTATGGCTGCCATTCCTTCGTAATTCCTAGTATATTCACATTTTATATTACTTTTATTTTCAGTCATGACTGAAGTCACCATATAAATCATCAACAGAACAGTCATTCCAAAAAGATACTCTTCATATGGACTTTTTGCAAGGTAAGGAGAAGAAAGATGGGTCTCAAACAGGCCCATTCTGACAATGCAAAACAAAAAGTAAAACGGTGAAATCAGGACAGATGTATGAGGTACACGACTCTGGCTGGTTCAGCTACCGAACAACATCGCTGAGCAAAGCACATGCTTCAGTGTGTCAGAGTTTCTCCCATAAGCTAGAACTCAACATTCCCACAAAGACCAAAGAAATTTCTGTCTGAAGTAGTAACACACTTCAGTCGGTGCTGAATTTTTCTAACTACTCAGAAAACACAAGAACATTTTAACGATACCTCTTAAAAATTAAGTCATATAACATAACTAGGTAACAAGCGCAAGTCCGTTACTCTCCAAATCTAAAGTTTGGCTCACATGATTTAATTTCCATGTCTTGAAAATAATAGCAATGGAACCCTGATGACAGCTTTACTGACATATATACTTTCTCGTCAACCTGCCCCCAAAGCTAGACAGTCCGCTCCAGCTCTGTGCTGTCTCCATTTAACTGCCCAATTATTTGCCAAGCAGAAACCCTTAGCAAAGGAATTTTCTAAATGGAGGCTGTCCACTTTATCCAAACGCACACCTACTCTACCGCAAGGAGCAAGAAATGGGCAATAAAGAGTGGATCCAGGAGAGGCAGGGTCAAATTATTCCAATTAATGATCACGCCAAACACACCTGCTGCCCATAAAACACATTCCCTTCCAGCAATGATCTGATCTGATGGTCGCCTATTAAGGAAAAAGGCCCAGGGCAGAGAAGCAATAGCGACGTAGGAATGAACACGAAAATGGCACACGAATTCTGTTTTTTCTGGAGGCCCACTACAGTTCAGCTTCAGTTTATTCGAAACGTAGAGCTGGCTGGAAAATTACTAAGAGGCACCTAATTCTGGCCAACCCCAATTTAAATGGGGAAATAAATGGAGTCTGAAGGTAGCTAAACCCAGAATTGTAACCTAGTTACAATACTGTTGTCACTTGAGCAACTGGCTTCTCGGTAGGCTGTTTAATTTTTACATAAGCATTTGGAACGTAAAGATTCATGTTACTAATTTTATGCAGCTTGCTCACTATTGTCTTGTATATATCATTTCTATATAATCTTACTTTTAAAATCAATCGTTTGAACAAAAAAGAGAAAAGTCTGCCAACATGAAAATGGCTATATGCAAACATATGTCTTAACACATGCAGACGGATCTTTGCTTCCTCTGTGTGTGTATATATATTATTTTTACTGCACTGTGTGATACAGCAATGGCTGTCACGTCACATTTAACATGACACATACACATTTGCAAAAGAAAATAGACATTAGAGGTCGGAAAACTATCATATTTAATCTTATCCAAGGAGAAAGTTAATACAGAAATGGTACGAAATGCCCCATCTAGGTAATAACCAGGAAAAGTCTGCTTTGAAAAGATTCTATTTCAATAAGTATTTAAGGAAGCCTCAATTCTTGGAGACTGAAAAGCAAGATTATAAACACAAGTATCTGCATCTCTGCCCTTGGAACGATGATAGCTTGCATCTGTGTTTAATGTCCCTAACTGGTCTGTAAACAGTAAAAACCAAGGCGCCGGGTTGTTCCTTCTGCCCTTCCGATGCTTTGGGGAGCTCTCAATGTGGCACTGATTGGGGGCCCAAGTTCTGCTCACCGAAAAGCAGAGGCCAAAGAAAACAATACGTGGGTCCTAACTTGTAAGACATTTAATTGAAACCCTCCCACAAAGCCAGGTGAACCAAAGCCCACAGCAGTTCATTTCACAAGTCGTAAGTAGAAAACTAAGAGGCTGAAAATCACTTCGTAAGTAGGATACAAAAATGAGTGTGCCTGAAAAGTCAAACATTTTTGCTCTATTTAAAACATGAACTGCATGAACACAGGATGCAATTTCAAAGGTAAAAAGGTTGACAGTTTCCAGGTTCCAACTCGGATGGCCATAGCACCCGGGCGAGTGCGGAAACCAAGTGAAGTGGACAGAGTGGGGCCTGAGAAAGACGGTCCCCATCTAACGCGGGCAGTTGCCATTTTCTGCCAGTCATTGTTGCCAAGTGGGAAGACCAGCCCAGTGTCATCAGATCTTCTGGGATTTCCAGATACATAGAAAGATCCAGAATTTTATGTAAATCTTCCAATTTTTAAGTACCGGCAACCTAATTATTTTTTCAATAATTGTATCAATTACAAAGAAGGGGGGGTTGGAGGAGGCCTGTATGACAGATGCAACAAGTAGCCTGTTTTCAAGCCCTGGTTTAGACAAATTAAATTTGCTCATTTCACTCATCCTTCACCCATTCTGAAGGATTTACCGAGTGCTACCTCAAACGCCAGGCGTGGTGTGAAAAAGAGACACGGTCCCTGCTCTCCTGGAGTTTACAGTGCAGCCAGACGGTCAAACATTGCAGTAAACTGAAAACAGTCATAATGTTAAAACCACCGTAGAGTTTAAAATTGCCGTTGTTTTGCAATGCAACTTACCCACTCCAGTGTTCTCCCTTAATCCTCTCCTTTTTGAAGGCAGCTCAATTTCTCCCATTTGAAGGATACGGCCTACGTTTTGTCTCATTATTATTGCCTTTGGCTAATTAAATTCTGAAGTGTCTCTCAACCCAGACAGCTCAGAGCTGTCATAATTACATGTCATATGCTGTAATTATCGTGGGTGCCACATATAACAACAGCCTCTGATAATATAGCATCAACATTTTCCTTTATGAGACAGAGATTATGCATAGGCTATGACTTTTCAGAAGCCTTTGTAGTGAGCGAAACTGGCAAACCTAAGGCAGAGAGGATTGTCAAACCAGACCACAGACCTGGATAAACTCACACCTTTTTTTTTTTTACAGCTGAAAGCAGGCCCTCAGAAGCAGGGGTGGCTGCCTGTGCTGCTGGAAGGTAGCTCTGGGGGAGAGGTGCCCCCACTCTGCAGCTCTATGGGGTCAGTAATTCTGAAGGACATCATGGGACGCACAGCCACACTGGATGCATCGGAGGACAAAAAGATGCACTGACAAGAGCACTGAAGAGCAAAGTCGCCAGAAAAGAGAGGGTAGAATGTGCAGATGCAGTTTGGAGCACCGCTGACATTAGCCCTCCCCTGAATATACTATCCCTACAGAGCAGCATCACTTCATAAAACAGAACCCGATTACCTGATACGCAAAGCTGAGTAACAGTCCCAGACTTCGCTTCAAGTGAGGTGTCTGTTCAGGCTCAGCCTCCCCACAGACACTCTTCCTAGCCAGGTCGGTCTTCCTGCCCGCCTATTCCACTCCCGGTCCACCCCTCCCCTGCGCTCCCAGGGCACGGACATATTCTGCAGTCCAAGCACTTCTCCTGTGGCTCTACACATGTATAAATACAGCCTCTTTATTTTGGTAAACCACGTTTTGCTCCCCAACTCGATCACTCCTTCCTTCAGGGCCAGAACAGTCACATTCATCTTTGCATTGCCAGCACCTACCAGCACCTAGGGCAATGCTGGGACAGAACACATGGGACAAATACTTATTAAAACGAACAAATACAGGGGCGCCTGGGTGGCTCAGTCGGTTAAGTGTCCGACTTCAGCTAGGTCATGATCTCACGGTCTGTGAGTTCAAGCCCCACATCGGGCTCTGTGCTGACAGCTCAGAGCCTGGAGCCTGTTTCCAATTCTGTGTCTCCCTCTCTCTCTGACCCTCCCCCATTCATGCTCTGTCTCTCTCTGTCTCAAAAGTAAATAAATGTTAAAAAAAAAAAAAAATTAAAACGAACAAATCTATTACTGAGTCACTCCTTAAATTCAGTCGTAAATCCTACCCTCTCTCTCCTCCTTTCTACCCCAAATCTCCAAGAAAAGATGACCGCAGTCCCTTGACACCTGCGGCGTTGTTATGTGTGAGGGGTAGAGAGAACTTGGATGGCAGCTTGCGGTAACCATTTTCTTTCAACATCTGTGCACAACTTGTGCACTTCTACACCTGAATGCCGAAGAGTCTGCCCTGAGACCCAGCTGCCCCACGCTGAGTTTCCCAAACCCAACACTTGACCAACCTACCTCTCTATCTTTGACCCGAGCCCCAGCCTCTAAATAGGATTCTGTCGTAAAAAGAGCTGTTATGTAACATTGCTCAGCAATAATAGCTGCAGCCTCTATTTTCACCACCGGTCCCATTCTCATTTGAGTATCTTTCTGTTTCCCGGGCAAACTTCCCAAGAACTGTTTATCCATTTGTCTCCGCTGTACTGATTGTAAAACACTCTCTGTGTCTCCCTGACACGGTGGCTATCAGGATATTTAAAGAGTAAACCTGCATGGTGAGAGGATTTGAACCACTGAATGCACGAAGGGAAGCCATCAAGGAAAAGTTATTAAGAAGACATCAACCAGAACAGAAAGGGTCACTGGATTAGAAGGAAAGGCACATTTGATGTAAAAGACACGCCGATGACGAGCACCATCTGAACGTGGAAAGTTTTAATATGTTTAACGTGCTGTCTGGAAATGTGTACTCAAAAGAATGCTCCAGGAAATCTCTGGCTGTGTATTCTGTCTAGTGGAAACAAAGGCTTTCGAAAAGAAGAAACAAAAGGGGGGGGGGGGGGGGGGGGGGGGCGCGGCACGGGGAACTCAGTCTTGATAAAATGACATGCTGAATGCTGATCAAAAGGAACAGGCAAAGTCAAGAGAACTATGGACACGGCTGAGGTACTTTAACCTGTCTTCCAGGGCAAGCCTGTTTACAGGTTATCCTGAACTGGAAGGAGAAACAAATTTTCTGTTTACATTTAAGGAGATCTACTTCCTGAAGAAGAGGCATTAAGAACACTCATTAGCAATTAATACTGTGCAAGCTTAAAGCGGGGCGGGGTAGAGAAAGACATAAGAAATATAACATGGCTACCAAACATTTGCTAGTTTCCCTCAAAGAACAGTAGGACAGAGGGGCATCTAACCCATCCCCACTGACCCCTTCATGAACACATATATGAGAAGAGTCACCAACAACACGAGAATATAAAGAGGCATTCCACCCTCCTCTAGGTTACAAGTGTCACAGATTAAGTTAGCAAATCAGCAAACTCTATGTTAACACTTCTGTTCTCAACCTAATGGTTTCCTTATTTAAACCCTGGTGACTGCTGTAATTCTTTTTTTTTTTTTTTAATGTTTATTTATTTTTGAGAGCAAGAGAGACAAGAGTGTGAGTAGGGGAGGGGCAGAGAAAGAGAGGGAGACACAGAATCCAAAACAGGCTCCAGGCTCTGAGCTGTCAGCACAGAGCCTGACGCAGGGCTCAAACTCACAAACTGTGAGATCATGACCTGAGCCGAAGTCGGGCACTCAACCGACTGAGCCACCTAGGCACCCCTGACTGCTGTAATTCTTCAGAAATTATTAAAATATTAAACCAATAGAAAAAGTTGGAAATTGGGCTGAGGCTTACTCTTTTGTGCTTAAAACTAGCTATTACATTACCTCTAAAATATGCTAATAGTCTCTAACAAAGGTAGTTAAATTTATATACCATAGGTTCTGAAAATGTTTGCACCAATATTCTGATTATTGATGGGCATTCACTATAATTGATATGGTCATACACAAAAACTCAGGTCAGGAAACCTGATTTTTAGAACACAAGAATAGTATGCTGGCAGGCATATTAAAAGAAGCAAACTTTATTTAGCTATGCTGATCTATTCAGAGGTAGAACAAATTATAGTGACAGAAACAGAGATACTTTATGTAGAAAACAACAGTTCAAAATAAAGCTGCTCCCATTTCAATCCTAGGTAGATATCCAAGAGAAATGAAAATATACATCCACACAAAAATTTGCACACAAATGTTCACAGGAGTACTATTCATAATGGGCAAATAGTGGAAACGACCCAAATGTCCATCCACTGATGGATGAACAAAATGTAATATATCCACGTGATGCCAGTACAAAAGGCATAACGTATCGATACATGCCGCTACACAGATGAACCTTGAAAAGGTTACGCCAGGTGGAAGAAGCCAGCCACAATGGGCTACATATAGCACGAGTTCATTTACATGAAAGGTACAGAATGGGCAAATTATCTACAGAAAGAGAAGGTAGATTAGTGGTCGCCTGGGAATATGGGTAAGAAAGGCCTGGGAAGTGACTGCAACCGGGTTTCTTTGTATCATGATTAGAAGGTTCTAAAATTGTGGTCATGGTTGTGCAATTCTGTGACTGTAGCAAATTCCAGTGAATTGTGTACTTTAAATAAGCAAATTACATGGCATGTGGATTATATCTCAATGAAGCTGTTACATAAGCAAAGCTGTTAAGTCGCTTCGGTCCACACTCCATGTTTACCATTGTTCCTGTTCATTTTTTAGTTGCTAATATATAGTTTTCTTACATCTTCAATGATAGTGAGGGTGGCTTTTCATTTTAAGAAAAGAATCATCTTAAAAAAACCCCAAGGTGTTCAAATGCGACTCAACTTGGAACGCATCTTGGGACTCAGCGTCGTCACCTAGTTCCTGTTTGCACGTGTGTACCTGGGAGACCCGAGGCCACCTACTCGTGCTACCTCTATAAAATGACCAAAGTTTCCTGCTACCTCTATAAAATGACCAAAGTTTCAAGCTTTGGATCATGAAAATTAACAGTGTCTCTTATTTCGAGAGCCAGAGTAGGGCCGCGTATCTTGCCAAGGACCCGTACTAACTAAATCCAGAAATCATCAGTACAAAACTCAGGAGGAGGAGGCCTGTGGGGACTGAGGAGCTTTCTCATAACTGTGGTGGTTCTTTTGCATATACGGAAATGTTTAGAATGTCCTCCGCACAGCTGCAAAGTATTAAGAATGCTGTAAACACACACACACAAGGTAAGCCTCGCCATACACGCTCCCGGCAGAAATGCAGAGGCACAGACCCGTGGCCACTGGGCAGCTCTTTAGAATGGTAGAATTGGAGAGGAGTCTCAAGGGCTGCCTCCCTCAAAATGTCACCCCCAAGGGCCTGCCAGGCAGCGCCTGCAACGTCCATCACTGAAGTCAGCCCTGTGTCTCCAAAAGGTCCACGTTGAGATGAAAAAGTGTTGCCTCAGAGGGACAGCGCAGTAAAAGCCTTCAAAAGCATTAGTAGGGCTTTCCGTGAGGAGAGAGCTCTCGCAAACGAGCCTGGAGCCTGCTTCAGATTCTGGGTCTCCTTCTTCTGCCCCTCCCCCGCTCAATTCTGTGTGTGTGTGTGTGTGTGTGTGTGTGTGTGTGTGTGTGTGTGTCTCAAAAATAAACATTAAAAATTTTTTTTTAACAAAATAAAATAAAAATGTGATTTGATACACCAAAATTATGAAGCAGCTTCTACCTGGAGCTGAGGTAGACACACAGAGCAGCGAAATGCCGCATGGCCTGAGGACATCATAGTCTTTTCAGGCTCTGGTCGTTTCTAGGTACAAAAAAGTTTACTTCTAAAGAACGAATTAGAAAACTCTGTGTGCTAGGTTTCATAAACTACAAGAGGGTGTTCTGTGCAGACTGAATCACAGCAATGAGGAAGGAATCATCAAAACACATAAATGGTGCACAGTAGTAACAGCACGAGTAGGTGGCCTCGGGTCTCCCAGGTACACACGTGCAAACAGGAACTAGGTGACGACGCTGAGTCCCAAGATGCGTTCCAAGTTGAGTCGCATTTGAGCACCTTGGGGTTTTTTAAACCTTTTAATTAGTGAGAAGGGAGACCAGACACTGCACCTTGAACCATTCATGGCACTCTGGAGATCTTCCCGTGAGCAGATCAGGGGGAGAACGATGAAGAGGCTAAGGACTAAAGCCAGAAGGCTGCCGGGCCATGGCCCTTCACTCGGATTTTATTCCGGGTGTCACAGGACAGCTCTGAGCAGGGCACTGACGTGATGCATGTGTTTTTTAGCAACTCTCTCCAACGAGGGCAGTGTGGCAAATACCTTCTGTGGCAAAAATAAAAGCAGAGAGACCAGTGAGAGGAACTGTCCTCCCTGGTGAGAGACGTCGGCTTGGAGTCCAGTGGTGGGAGCGGAAATGAAGTGGACGTGGCAAATTATGGTTTCAGCAAGTGGTCCTGAGATGAAGCCAACAGGCCTTGCTGACAGGCTGGGGAGAGGAGGGTAGCAGGTCCAAGTGAAGACGTTGGGGTTGAGGAGCAATGGAGCTAAGGGGGCCGAGGCTGTGCTTAGAGGAGACCTGCCACGAGGGAGCCGAGACAGGAGGTGGTAACTGGGAAGGGCTGTGGAGTCAAGGGAGAGGCTCCGGCTTTGTTGGGTGGGGGAACGGGGTGGCTGTTTGTGCGTTTGAGGTAAAAGACACCACGGTGTGTTTAGTGGCAATGATCCAGCACCGAGAGAGAGAGACTGAAGAGTCAGGAAGGGAGATGCCTGTATCAGAGGTGAGAAGGGGTGAAATTCACTGAACCAACAAACGTTTACTGAGCACCATTAGATATTCTTTGTTCTTGAGAGGGTCACGGTCTAAAGAAGAAGAAAGTAATATAAATAAATGAGGCAGCAAAATAAGATCCAATAGAGGCAGAGATGCCGCATGAATGGGCTATGATAGAGAAAGGGTGTTCCTGTACCGGGGAAGATTGCGGGGAGGGGAAATGGGCATGTACTCCCATCACCTGAATGGCTGTCTAAAACTCACTTGAATCATTGACAGAGTTTGGGTAAATACTTTTCAAGCAATTGTTCCCAATTCTACTTTTCCTAAGACAAAAACTTTCACGCTTCTAAAGAACGGCACAAAGACAAATGCTATTTATCTAATAGAAGACTAAGCAGACCCGGTTTTTGTGGTCAATAAAAACAATGTGTTATCAGAACAGCTCACCTAATAATTTCCTTACAGTTTTACTTACCACTTAAATCTCTCT
Organism: Panthera leo; assembly: GCF_018350215.1. NCBI lineage: Eukaryota > Metazoa > Chordata > Mammalia > Carnivora > Felidae > Panthera > Panthera leo. The sequence goes on from NC_056687.1 coordinate 93,909,960, forward strand.
CTTCCCAAGCGTTACATGAACGAGTTCAGAAACATCTTTTCTACTCGGTAGCATTCAATAATACTGACAAAGAAGTTTTACAGGAAAGAAGTACCATCATCTTCCGAGCAGCAGGCTCTATGTATGGAAGGGAGGCCCCAGAAGCCAGAGTGGGTTCACATGGGCCTGTGCATCTTGCCCAGGTCACTCATGCCCTGTGTGAGATCAAAACCTGACCCTCCCTCTGAGTGTCCTGCTCTGGCCAACCAGGCAAACCAGTCAAGCATAATATAGGACATGAATAAACAGACATTTTATTCCAAAGACTTGTACATATTTTCAAAATGATTCATTTCCAAAATCAGACATTTTTGTGACGCTTCACCAGGAATACTAACTGAATGAGATCAGATTTGCTGTTCTCAGAAAACACAATGGGATATTTTTTGAAAGCATACAGTAATTCTACAACAGCACCGCCTACCTCCGGAACTATTAATGTTCAAAATCACAGATACTGAATCTCAAGCAAAAACAATGACTGAGCTAATGTTTTGCACTCAGACAACTGTACTTAAATTCCCCTCTTGCTGCACCAACCTGCTGGGCTGCATCTCCATTCACCAAGTGAGGCATCATGGCGACCTCTCCGTTCAGCAATGGTGGCAGTTCCAGAGGGATTTGGTCGGTCATCATCATTGTGACGTACATTCATGGAGAATTTCCCTCAACTGGCTTCCTGCAAAAGAACCACCATCTTTTAAAAAGGACTCAGGACCCCGAAAAGTCATCTCTAACAAGTCAGCAATTTAAGTGCACTGTGATGAAGTCAAGCTGAAAATCAAATCATTGTAATCACAGAGTGCTGCATTATTTTTTTTATTATTTGTTTTTGAGAGAGAGACAGACAGACAGACAGAGCACAAGCAGGGAAGGGGCAGAGAGAGAGGGAGACACAGAATCTGAAGTAGGCTCCAGGCTCTGAGCTCTCAGCCCAGAGCCCGACGTGGGGCTCGAACCTATGAACCGTGAGATCATGACCTGAGCCAAAGTTGGACGCTAACTGACTGAGCCACCCAGACGCCCCTAGAGCACTGCATAAGTGTGTCAGTCCCCAAGAAGGGTAAAGCAAAAGCAAGAAAACAGCCTAAATTAGGAGACCACAGACTTGAGTTTCCAAGCAGCTATGTGAACATAACCTCCTAAACCTAGACTTCATCTTTTAGTTATAATTTTTTAAAATATATGAATAATAGCAACTACCCTGCCCCAGGGATCTTTTTGGATCTAAAACTAGACAAAACTGTGAGAAGGTCAAGTGTCAAACAAAAACTGGTGGTATCATTATCTTTAATTACAGAAAACAAGGCCAAAGAGGATGACCTATAAAAACAGGTGTTCCCTTTCATTAAGATCAAAATACTGTTCATAAGCAGTTAATCCAAGCAAGTTAACAAAGGTTATACTGCAATTGTTACAATTTCTGACCTTGCCATTAATTTGGTAATTAATCATGTTCTAATTATCTCTCTCTCGTCATTTCCTTGAATTGAATTTAACCTGCTGTGTATTTATATCTTTATCGCTGTGGAGATCTTGAACTTCCCCACATCCCAGACAGAACCCAAGGCACCTTGTGCAGTGTAGGGCTGAAAGGCAGACTACCTTGCTTCACGGAATAAATGATTTTCAAACAAGTATTCAAAACAGTACAAAGTGCACTCTCATTCCAAAATGGTACTTGGTACCAATAATTAGCTTTCCAACACAATAGTCGGAAAAACAATAACAAATTCCTATACAGAATTATAATTTGTTCTTTCAGAAGTATTTAAACATCCTTCACTTATGCCTAAAAATTTATGGCACAAAAAGTTTAATAGCATGTGCAAGGAAGAGACAACAAATACAGGCATTCAAGTCCATTCAGAAATAAAGCCACACAAACTTTTTGTCATTCATAATAAAGTCCTCCCAAATATCAAATGCAAGGATATTTGATCAATGAACACTTTAATACTCAATGTCCAAACCAGGCAAAACTGTGGGACAAATCCTTTAATGACTGTCTCAAATCTGTCCCAGATGGGTATGCCAGAAAACAAATATTTTTCTCATTCTAAAACCCCTCCATTCTGAACATTAAATATACTTCCCTCTCCCACAATCCCACCCAAAGAAAATCCTTCTCTGGAAGTATCAAATGATGCATAAAAGCCACCCAAGAGACTGTAAACTTTTTTATTTTAAATAGGTAAAATTTTACACTATTCATTATAACCCCATTTGGAGAAACTAATTATTTTAAGCACCAAACAACGAAGTCTTGTCCCAACTAAGGAAGCACATTCTATAATAACAGGTCTTATAATTCAGTGTTAATAGTACCATCATGCTGTTTTATGAGGCAATTACTCAGTTCCTAAGCAAATAAAGGTACAAAACCCAAAGCCCAATAGTTTATCCTGATGAAGGAAACAGATTCTTGCTCAATAAAATTAACTAAGGTAATCCCATTGACACTGTCATGACATCACCATTTGAGTAGGTCGAACGATGGAGAACTGATGTCCATGTCAATTGTATTCCTAATATACTTAATCCTACTAGTGCATGAGGAAAGGCCAGCTACTTTCTCCAGACTGCTGATATTACACAGGCTTGTTTCTTAAGTGGAATGTTTCACTTCACGTTTCTTCTGAACTGCAGGTTGGATAAACAGGGCAGTAATTTACATCAGGGGTCTGACTATGAAGCCTCTGGGGTGAAGAAGCACTCTCCTCTATCTTTTCTTCACTCCTCCCCAGGAAGACTTCCAAGGCACTTGCTGGCACAGATTATGGCTCTGTCTTCTCTCCCTTCCCTGCTAAAGCAGTGAGGGGCCAAAGCCCTTCGCCACGCAAGCAGTCCCCGGTCATGTCACACGCGAGCACAAGGATGGAACCTGCACCTTTTTTCTCACCCAATGAGGCAGCAGGAGCAAACCAACTTCAGGGCCTGCCGGTAGGTCCCTGCAGCCTGGAGGTCCCGCCACTAGGCCAGAGAACAGTAAATGATGATGGGGGGCTAGGAGGAGGAGGGAGGCCAGGACTGAGGTCCTTAGTCAGGACCTGCTTTGGGCTAAAGCTATTTATGCTCCACTGGTCCAACCCAGCTGCCTGATTTTCAGTATTTGGGGTTGAGACACAAATTCAATTCACCAGTGCTATTTTATTCCTATTTGTCACTGTCTCTTGGGGATAACGGCAGGTACTGGGTAGCAGGAGACAGTTGTAATCCGACACAAAATTCAAGCGTTCCTGGCCCGCTGGCCCTAATACCAAAGAATATCTCAACACCAACATTATATCTTACAGTGACAGTTCCAACGGAAGAAAGCTCCTGCTTGGTGCCATGTTAAACAATGGGACTCGCTATTAACAGGAGATAGCAATCCTGTCTTGCCAGGTAACGCTCTTAAGCACAGATGTCAGTTCCAAATTATGGAGTTAAACTCTAGGCTCTGCAACTCTGGGATTAGGGGAGAGACCTGAGGCCCACACGGGTTTTATAGACAGATGTAGGATGGGAGCCCAGAGTTGCAAAAACACCCAAGGAAACCCAAGTCCACCGGCAAAAAGAGGTAAGTGGCATTTGCTTTTGAAAACTGTACAGGCAATTCTGGTAATGCAACTATTCTATAAAGAAAAAAGATGCCTGAATCCTTTTTTTTTTTTTTTCTTCCCCCCTACTACAATGGATTGTCTACCTCACAGATGTATAGTGGTTATTGCAGACTGCGGAGGGGAGCAGGGGAGGGGAAGGCAGGAGGAACGGCACATAAAATAAAGTCAACTATACGACCATCACTCAGATGGCAATCAGTGAGAATTTATAAACATCAGACACTCCTACTGTCTAAACTCAACCACACTATTAATCATGGAGGAAAATGGAAGGATGAATATAATGCATACAAAGCCACTGTGAACCCTGGCACAGAGTCTCCCTTCCCCATAACCAAAGCTGCTGATCGATCCTCTTTTTTCCTAGGCCACTGGCTTGCTAAAAGCCGACGTCTGTTTTCTAATCTCTGAGTTTTAGCAGAGATAAACCAGACTTTATCCTGAGTGGAATATTAGGTAAGAGATTCATCGAGGTGAGGTGGTACACACAGCCAGCAATATTTAAATTCCCATTTCTAGGCTCCATACGCATACGTAGGAGAGTTTCATTTGCCTGAAATGCAAGAGATATATGGAAATAAGCAGTAAGTTATCTCTAAGCAAGATAATGCCCAGGGCACCTGGGTGGCTCAGGTCATGATCTCGAGGTCTGTGAGTTCGAGCCCTACCTCGGGCTCTGTGCTGACAGCTCAGAGCCTGGAGCCTACTTCAGATTCTGTGTCTCCCTCTCTGCCCCTTCCCCGCTCATGCTCTGTCTCTCTCTCTCTCTGTCAAAAATAAATAAACATTAAAAAAAAAAAAAAAAAAAAAAGATAATGCCCAGCTATTTAGCAAGGAAACCACCTCCAAGTTGTCCCTTAACATTATGACGGAATACAATTTAGCATCACAGACTGAAGGATAAGCGAAAAGGCAAGAAGGGGACTTTAAGAAAAATGAAAACCACAGATGCAAAACATAAAATAGGATACACACTAGTACCTTTTTGGTTATTTCCCAGTGATGAGGAGAAATGTAGCAAGTTTCCCCAATACAAAATGCGAAGTCAAATATTCAGATATTAAAGTGGGAAAACCACACTGCCATTAAACATTGACAGTTAAAGAAGGTTTAAGTCCGGGGGCGCCTGGATGGCTCAGACGGATAAGCAGTTAAGCATCCATCTTCGGCTCAGGTCATGATCTCACAGCTTGTGAGCTTGAGCCCCACATCGGGCTGTCTGCTGTCCGCACAGAACCTGCTTCAGATCTTGTCCCCTCTCTCCCTCTCTCTCCCTCCCCTGCTCGCACTCTCTTCCTCTCTCAAAATAAATACTTCAACTTAAAAAAAAAAAGAAGGTTAAGTCCAGCCAGAAGACTTGGGAAGGCTTACTAGGTCATCAATCATTCAATCGATCAGCTCCTGAAAAAGTGAGTCTCCTGTGTTTGGACTGGTAACCCAAATAAACTGCACCGGTCCTCCATTTGAACAGGTGTGCCTCAACCCCACCGCTCTGAGGAGACCCATGTGACATATCCAAGAGACCCCATATGACTTTTTAATGGAATGAAAAGATGAAGCAATAAATGTGGAAGGCTTACTACCCAAACAGTTGACCATGAGGACCAAAACTTACTCTATTTGCAATAACTGTGGATGGAAAGTCACACATCTTCATTACAGAGAAGGCTGGCCATAACTTTAGTTTTTCTCAGGGATGTGGGGTCACTGTTCACAACAATACTGTCTGCAATCACAAGGTGATGTGTTAAGGAGTTACTGAAGCATTTTGACCTTGTACGCAGAGAAATTCATGCCTACTTTTTGGGTTTTTTCCTCTTTCTCATTAGGCAACACTGCAGACCATCCCTCCTCACATTTCAGGACCGTATCCTAAATTTGCTGTCTTACCTCTTCCCTGGGCTCCTTAGGAAGCCAGACTGCTAGTCATGTACACGAGTAGAAAGGAACAGTCTCTGTGGGGTCACTGAAGCTCCCCTATGTGCCTTGTGCCACCTTCCTTGACCATTTGCTGATTATCAGCTCTAAGAGAAGCTGAATGGCCAGATGTGTGATCTCTGGAAAACTGAGCTGTAACTGTTTTTTATTTGAGTCAGAAAGTCTTGTGACAAACCACCCTGACAAAACATTCATTTTTCTGGTCTGGGTTCTTTCTCCCCTAGACAAACGTGTATCCGGGCTGGCCAAATGGATCACGGAACTCAAGTATTTCAGACAAGGCTGTACCACATTCACACCGTCCCCTTCACACACAACAGAGTTCTTGCAAGGATCTCATTCTTTAGACCACTACCCTTTACAAATAAAGAATAAATGTGCTGCAAGACTAATGAGAATTAAAAAATGGAAAATGGATGCTCTCTATTACAATGCTTTTTTCTAATCCTCTGAATTTACTTACTTACTTACTTACTTACTTATTTACTTACTTATTTATTTATTTATTTATTTATTTATTTATTTATTTTTACGCAGGGCCCCAAGGTTTCACTCCTGTTCTTTATTTTGTTCTTACCCATACCCATGCTTCCATTTCAAAGAATTCGGTAACAACCACAGGCCTTCACAACCTCTCCCCCTAACCACACATCCTAACACTAAAACCACAAGTGCTTCATGCCCAGCTAGTTCTCGTCTTCTGACTGACAGGGGAGGGATGCCACACGAGCACTTGTGGTTAACTTCCCCCTCTCCTGCGAGAGCCAGTCGTTTGCCACCTTGATTACCTGCTAGCAAGGCCCAGCACTAGGGAAGAAGTCCTGAGCTAACAGCAGGGGTGGGGGCTGGGCGCTCTGAGAAACGAACAGATCCTCACTGTTAGTTAAGACATTTAACTCCGTCCAAATATGCCCCAAAGCTTTTAAAGAACACCTTATTTTAAAAGAATATTACAAAAGGTCTTCAGTTTTTACATTACTCTAGGCAACTGGCTTATTACTTTTTCCTCTTATTTGGCTTTCCCAACTCCAAGTCTAAAAAGGTTTTCCATGGTATTTTGGCCCCAGCCTATACCAAGAAACACACTGGCCAAATTCATGAAAAACTGGATTCTCAGGAGAGAACCGCAGATCCATTTCCAAAGGCCAGAGAAAGCAATTATATACTAGGAAGCTTTTCTAACTTGAAAAAACCAAAGCCCTAATCGCTGTTGGGAGAGTTTTTAAATTGGTGAACCTGGCCTTCAAATTAGTAACAAAATGTCCTGGTCCCTCACTCCATGGGCCGATGACCCAAATTTCCTTACATTAATTCAAAATGTGAGTTGGCAGTACAGTACACAAATTAGTTTCAGACGACAAGAGAAAAAGAAACGTAACGACACCAAAAGGAGCAAAGTATAACCCTCAGAACCAAAGGAGCCCACACAGCTGCAGGAGAAGGAGGGGACTCTGAGTTACATCTCAAGTCAGGCCCTGAGGCACAGGCTCCCAGGCTCACTTTACCTACACTCTGACGTTGTTTTTGACTGATTTCTAGACGATCCTAGGGAAGTGTCTAAAAAGCAGATGCGGTGAGGAAACCAATAAGAAGAACGCACATGATCAGCATTAACTTTTCGCCTCCATTCTGCATTTTAAAATGCACTTTCAGAAACCAAATGGGTTCCTTGATGAGTGGGACATTGATGAAAACATATCAATTACAGGAACTTTTTATAAAGCAATTGGGCAAATAAATAATCTAATAAATATTAACCCGTAATTAGTTTTTATTAAATTTTTATTAAAATTAACATTTATTAATGTTAATTATTAATATTTATTAAAATATTAATCTAAGTAATACTAATTAGATTGATTTTTTGGCCTAATAAATACTCTTCAAAATTCATGCCACTGAAGATAACTGTGATTCCATAAGGTTTGTATTTTTTCCAATAAAACAGAGATTAACCAATCACATTCACATAATCTAAACAGCATGTAAACATTTTGCCTGCAACATGCTTGTTCTACAGCCAGAGAAAAATGCTGTCATGGGTACATTAGTAAAACCATAGCTTGATTCACCCTTCAAGAAAATTTCCTTCTCTACTAAAAATACCAATTGACTTCTAACACTGTGGGCCAGCTTTTAGAAAATTGTTACAAACGTACCAGAGAAACGTTCTAGCCATTTACACAATACTAATAAGAAAAAGCAACTTTTTCTTGTTGCAAAGGCAAGAAAAACCCCAGCAGTAGTCAGAAAGACAAAAGGACAAACTAACTCAATCATGGAAGGGGGGGGGGTGGGGGGGGTTTACTTTACCAAGTTGTGTTTGGGGCCAAAGGGTGCTACGAGGTAACTAAGAAATCACTGTATTCTTTTACAACAATGTAACTATCAGGTAGCTAATGCTTTATGAGTGATTACAAGTTTCTAAATGGCTAAGTCTAATAAAAATTTATTATGACAAACATTTGTGCAGCTGATTTACATTTGTCTGTGCCATGGCTGTAGTAAAACAAAACAAAACAAAATGTAGAAAAGTCAGATTATGACAGAGAATCACAGAGCAGAGAAAAAAGAAATAAAGAAAAACTATGTTCACGAACCTTGTCTCATATGGGTGGCCTTTATGCCCATATGCCATCAGTCAAAAGACTGACAACTTCCTAATGTGTGGTCTCCCTTTGTAAGCTTTATTAGCAAGATTCACAAAGACAAAGAAGGAGGGAGAGAGCTCAGAGAGAGGAGGCGAGAGAAGGAAAAAAGTTAGCTGTACACATTCCTGACAACTAATACGATGTCAAAGTATCATTTGTTATTTTATCTTCCTCATCAGAAAAACCTCCTTCCTTACGGCTCCACACTGGTTTTAAAAGGTAAACCCCTGGACCGGTATTTCAAGACCTGGAAACTCTGAAAATGGTTGTCATTTCTAGCCTTCAGAGCAAAACTAGAAAGAAACAGCTTTCTAATAATAACTATGGAAACACCAATAGCATCAATAGGGGAGGAAAAGCGATTAAAACAGAACAGAAACACTGTGCAATCATCTTTACCTCTGGAGCTGAGAAAAATCTGCCCATCGATCAGCACACATCTGTTTTTACCACCTCCCTGCGCCTATGAGAGGAGAGTTTTTCTCTCCCTTCTCGGCAACATGAAACCAGCTCCCTGCGCCTGGCTCTGCCCATGCAGATTAGCATGTGGCCATTTACAAACCTGGACGTATGAAAGCTGGGGTGGTTTTAGTGTTTTTTCTTGCCCTCACCTCTCCCGTACCGTGGACTGGAAAGGTACTTGGAGACAGGAAAACACTCCCCTTTGCTTTTTAATAAATCAAATTAAATTGGGGGGGTGGGGGGGAAGGATATGGAGAGGGACTATGGATTTTTATCCGAAATTTTCACAGCCCCTTGGCTATCAAGAGCTCAAAGGACCAGTGTGTTATGGTAAAAAGCATTACAGTAGGACTCCAGGACTAAGTACTGCAAAGTCTGAGTTCTAATCCGGGGTTTGCCCATTTACTCTGAAGTTGAAATGTCCCCTTTCATAAAAGGACAAGAGTATAGATTAGCCTTTAAGGTTCTTTTCTGCTCTTAACAGACCACACTTTCAAACACCACTGCTGACTTAACACAGATTAAACTCAAGCTAGAAAGAGGCTTACTCAAACTCTGAAAACCTATAGTTGCTCTTACTTGTGAAAGTAGAACCTGAGCCTCGTGCATAAAAGGGAGGAAGGATCTAAGTAAAATGTTGGAAAAAAGAATGTATTGAGCAAACAGCGATGGTAATCACTGTGTTTTTATGCCAATGAAATCTAATTTTACAGCTGAGTTCCACACAGCTGTGGAAGAAAGACTCTTGCCACGGCTTGCCACGTGAATGAAAGGAGGAGGGGTGATCACTGTTCAAGCAGAAAAACCTCTTGAGACATGAGCAGTACCTGTAGGTATGCACCCAGCTGGTTGGTTGAGGCACAAATTGTCTGGAATTTGTCTTCTTGTCTGATATGGGTTCATTAGCAAAGTTAAATCACGGTCGTCTAAAAAGTTCTCAGCCTTAAAAACATTCTTGCTTTTTGCATCCAAGTATAAACACAGGACATTCAGGTGCAGTGTTTAAATCCACAAAGAAATCCTGTGAAATCGAGTTCAGATTAAAACCACCACCACCTCCCTGGATTAAAATAAATAATGGCTTAAGCAACAAGTAAAAAAGAATTGTCCACTGTGATCTGGGGAACAAGGAGGGATGCCAACTTGTCTAATATATAGGCCTTGCCTTCAAGAATACATACATGTTTTTTTGTGTGTGTGTACTTTCAATTTGCCTTTGCCTAAATGGCAAAGCACACCCATGTCTGAACTCAAAACTACTACGCAGGGGCGCATGGGCGGCTCAGTTGGTTAAGCATCTGACTTCGGCCTGGGTCATGATCTTGCCATTCCCAAGTTCAAGCCCCACATCAGGCTCTGTGCTGACAGCTCAGAGCTTGGAGCCTGTTTCAGATTCTGTGTCTCCCTCTCTTTCTGCCTCTCCCCATGCTCTGTCTCATGCTCTGTCTCTCTCTCTCTCAAAAATAAATAAACATTAAAAAAAAACCCTACTATATAGAAGGCACCATTTTTGGCGGGGGAAGGGGAGTCTATATATCTACAGATTATATGTAAACACTATACTAATCTGAGGCTACTTTTATAATTCTCCATAAATAATACAGAGGTTGCTTCCATAACTCAATACGTCCCAAATCTTTAAAAAAACATAAAACCGGGGCACCTGGGTGGCTCAGTCGGTTGAGCAAACGACTTCGCGGTCCGTGAGTTCGAGCCCCGCGTCGGGCTCTGTGCTGACAGCTCAGAGCCTGGAGCCTGTTTCAGATTCTGTGTCTCCCTCTCTCTGACCCTCCCCCGTTCATGCTCTGTCTCTCTCTGTCTCAAAAATAAATAAACGTTAAAAAAATTTTTTTAAATAAAAAATAAAAACAAAAAAATATAAAACCTATAGGAAAAAAAATTACAGCACCGTATATCTACAGTCTCTGGACCTGAGATCCACATCCGCATATACGTAACCACTCAGTTCTGCAAATATTAGCTAAAAGGAAAGGGGACCCATCTACAAACAAAAGCTTAACGAATGTTTGTTTGGTTTGTTCAAGTTTGAAGTTTGCTTTGTTTGAAGTTTACATATGTAATTAGACATTTTTATTAGAACACCTCAACTCCAGCTACACTCAGCACAATAAATCTGACCTCCCAAGGATGACACTCTAGCACCTGCAATGAAACACTGCAAAGCTATGAGCCCTTATTTACACACATATCCAACCTAACTTTCCCCACATACTTTATCCATGGATGCAGGTAACTGAAAATACATATTTTCAATGAAATTTGGACTTGTATGGCTCTTTCTTTATATCCTTTTCTATAGGGCATTGAAGAAAAGTCTAGAAAACTATAGTCCAAGAATGTAAAGGTCATTTCTTTGAGTTTATTTATTTTGAGAGAGACAGAAATAGCATGAGTGGGAAAGGGACAGACAGAGAGAGAGACAGACAGACAGAGAGACAGAGGATCCCAAGCAGGCTCTGTGCTGTTAGAGCTTGAACTCATGAAACCATGAGATCATGACCTGAGCTGAAACCAAGAGCTGGACCCTTAACTGACTGAGCCACCCAGGCACCCCTGGAAAGGTCATTTCTAAAGCCCCCTCCAGTTCTAAGACTTCCCACCACCATACCACCTACCTCCAAACTGCATGAGAAGGTAGAAAGAGATGAGATGTGAAGTCAGAAGACACGCTCTCCTTCCCAGCACCCGCAATTCACTCCTTACCCAGCCCTCAGGCACCACTATCTGCCTGAAACCCCCACAGCACCGCCTGTCCTCTGTGGTTCAGGGTATTCCTGCACAGGCTGTCTGCATCTGTTTCTGCATCTGTAACAGGGGTGCTTAACATGGCTTCTAGACTCCCCTTTAATAAAACCCCAAACGTATTAAGAATTACGTTCACATTTGTGCAACCACTGAGTACCTAACAGCCACACATAACACCCTTTATTTGGGGGTAAAAATGTGTTACAAGCACCAAACAATTGACTGCTTTCTGGGAAAGGGTTAGAAGAAGAGCTCCGAAGCTCTTCCTTTAGCCTGGGCGGGGGGGGGCAAGAGCACTGCGTGAACCACCTCGCACTAATGCTCATCCAGCTTCACAATATTCATGTGAGGTGGGCGGTGTTCCTCTTTTACATATGTAGCAACTATTGAGTAATCTGCCCAAGGAGACTCAAATAGAAAGTGATGGTAAGAATAGCCAACTGATTATAACATTCAAGATTCTCCCAAGGAAACACAAAGTGGACAAGCTGATGCAGAATTCACAGGTTAGTGGCTTTAAAAATTATATAAAACATTATCATGGTGTTTTGCAATGTTCATCATTGTTGAATCACTGTTGTACACATGCAACTAATAGACTATTGTGTGTCAACTGTATTTTTATTTTTTTTAAGTTTATTTATTCTGAAAGAGAGGCAGTGGGAGGGGCAGAGAGAGGGAGAGAGAGGGACAATCCCAAGCAGGCTCTGTGCTGTCAGCTAGAACCCACAAACTGTGAGATTATGACCAGAGCCGAAATCAAGAGTTGGATGCTTAACAAATGGACTGAGCCACCCAGGCACCCCCTTTTCTTTTCTATTTTTTTTTTTAATGTTTATTTTTGAGAGAGAGAGAGCATGCACACATACACACATGAGCAGGGGAAGGGCAGAGAGAGAGAGAGAGACAGACAGACAGACAGACACCAAGGATCTGAAGCAGGCTCCATGCTGTCAGCGAAAAGTCCAACACAGGGCTCCATCCCATGAGCAAGGAGATCTCAACCTGAGCAGAAGTCTGACACTTAACGGACTGAGCCACCCAGGCACCCCTTACTTTTTTTTTTTTTTTTTTTTTTTTTTTTATTGAACAAGCACATGACACAAAATTCAAAAAGTAATTTTCAAAGCCACTCAGTAAAAGTACATTTTTCACCTATCCTCCACTGCTCCCCATACAACAGCAACAACTCTGAATTTTTGATGTATCCTTACCAAGGTACAGATTTAATAATTTTTAAAACATTTTTAAAGTAGCTTAAGGAAGGTTAAGCAAATTCATTGTATTAGCATGTAGTCCAGATGGTTAAAAGTTAACCAGGGAGGGGGAAAAACCCCTGCATAAACCATATTTTAAACTAGTAGAGTGATACTCTCCATGGTGACTGTTAATGAGATGTGCCAGGACTAACCACAAAAGCAAGAAAGCAGCTGACCGAATTATTGATGAGGTGGTTAGAATAAGGCCTTTCGTACAAAGGGTTCTGAGATTCTATTATTTTCAATATCTCAAAAGGACTTAGTTGAAAGATACTTTCTAAAATAGCATTACAGGGGCGCCTGGGTGGCTCAGTCGGTTGGGCGTCCGACTTCAGCTCAGGTCACGATCTCACGGTCCGTGGGTTCGAGCCCCGCGTCGGGCTCTGCGCTGACAGCTCGGAGCCTGGAGCTTGTTACCGAGTCTGTGTCTCCCTCTCTCTCTGCCCCTCCCCCGTTCACACTCTGTCTCTCTCTCTCTCAAAAATAAATAAACATTAAAAAAATGTTTAAAAAAATAAAATAAAATAAAATAAAATAAAATAAAATAAAATAAAATAAAATAGCATTACAAAAGGACCTGAACAAAATTATCATCTGTTGGCTGAACAAATATTTATTGAGCACCCACTGTGTGCCAGTCACTGTACTAGAATCCTAGGATTCTAGAAATACAGGCACGGGGTTAAGCAGTATTGCAGTGAAATGTTACACTGGATAACTAAAACAAAATCCAAGCTGGATACTTCTGATGAAACAACACAGAGTCAACAGACCTCCATGCTCTATGAACCCTTTCATCGGAGATAAACTCCAGTGTCTAAATTTGGTTTCCCAGCTGTGGCCTCTTTTCTCGACTTAAGTGTTCCAGAAGAGGAGTTTGTCTTCAAAACATGCCCCCTACCTCAATCTTCACTTCTGATCAGCCAGGAGGATACTAAAATTGTTTCTTGAATCAGCTCATATAGAATTCAACCATGTTTACGTTACATACCCAGTTTTGTTTATGTAAACAGATGTCACAGAACACTCTTTATAAGGAAAACAATCCGCACCATTAAGATCGCTGGTGTTTTGTCTATTTATACTTAAGTATGTATTTCAAAGATTTCTGACATTTCATTAACAATCGTAGATGTTGGTTCAATTTTTTTTTTTTTAATATCTCATTCTTTTCTCCACCTCTAAGGCGAAGGGGGTGGGTGTCAATGAGAGAATACTATAGGATACACTGAAAACCAGCATGGTGTTATTTCTTGAAGAATCACTACAATTGATGACATTCTCATAAGCCACTTGGTATTTCACTTAAAGTGACTAAACACAAAACACACACCAGGTGTTTCTTTGAGCTTAAAACCTACTGAAACAGAAAGTCCACAAGAAGTGACAAAACTCGCAAAGAAACAAATTAGCAGGTGCAAAGACTCATGTAAGGAAACATCTATTTACTATTTCAGATTAACTTATTACTACAAAATTTTAGTATGAGATAATATATGCAACCACATTACTAATTTAGACCAACATTTTTTTAAAAAACACAAAAATGTGGAATTCTTTAGGAAAACTATTTTCCTCTTCTCAAGGGGGAAAAAAAAAAACTGTCACGTACCACAGAGCATTAAGGAGGTTGGTTTTCCTAGATGAAAATAATGACTCCTATCCACATGCTTTACGTGCAAGTGGATGAATCTAAATGTTTGAATGTATGGTGCCTGCCTATATTCTAAACACTCCCTGTGAACGAGGAGGACATCATTAATTACACTAATATAATTTATTAAGAAAATATAAGGGGGCTACATTTATTCATTTAATAAACACCTAGGTTCTGCTCAGTGCAAGATACTTTTAATCTGAAATCATGCAAATTCTAAACCTGAGGAGTCTGTTAAGATGTCAAAATCTTTCCAGCAAAGCAATTTTAAATGTCAACTCGGATACAAAACCCGTATTCTCCAATTCAATTTTCGTATTTCCCATAATGACAATGCATGAAAGACACACACAAAAAATATTGCCATTCATGTCACTGAAGAACTCAGAAGCATGGGAATGAAAAAGACAAAGAACATTTTAGGGTTATTAATAGTTCTCACCTCATGATCCCCACAAAAGGGTCCCCCACACCACACTGTGAGAACTACTGCACCAAACTAAGCTGCTTCGATGTAAAAGAAGAAAATTTTAAGTTCACTCTCTAGTAGACAAAGACGGCTGTCCTTATATTATAGTCTGTATATTCACAATTCACCTGACAGATTCTGAACAAAATTATTAATCCAAGCAAAAAGCTATCCAATTCTAGCAGGGATTTCTCTCTTTAGGACTTTATGTTACACTCTTTAAAGCACTTTGGGGAGGGGCACACTGCCAGTGCAGAGCCTATTTGGGATTCTCTCTCCCTCCCTCCCCTCCTCCCTCTCTGCCCCTCCCCTGCTAGCTCTCTCTCTCTCTCAAAATAAATAAATAAACTTAAAAATAAATAAATAAATCACTTTGGTGAAACACATTCATTTGGTAAAATCTTGAAGGAAGTAAGAACAGGAGGCTGGCGGGATAAGAAAATGGATGTTGAGGGCCAGGTCCCCCTCTGCAAGGACGGTCAGCAAAACTGGAGGTCAGGAACAGGGTAGGACCAGATTCCAGTAAATCCAGGCCTGCTAGATGGGACTCCCATTCAACCTCTCCTGATCAGATTCATGCCCTGTACTCAAAGCAAATAATCAAGCTCACAACAATCATCGTGGACATGATGAAGTTCCCCAGGTCACACATAAGGCCAGCATGCTAGCTCAGTTCCTCATCCAGCTGGTCTGCTTTGTAGGGAGGCTGGAAAAGAGTCATTCTACTGGGAAAATGTTTACTCTTTCAGATGGAGAAGGGAAAACATGAGACCATTGAGTTGATGGAGCCCCTTGATGAAGAAATCTCTGGAATCATGGAAGTAGCTGGAAGAGTTAAGAGCCAAGGCAACCATCATGTGTGTATCTTATGTCCAGTTTAAAGAAGATAACCATCCTTTTGATCTTGGACTTTACAATGAAGCTGTGAAAAATACCCATGAGTTCCCTCGGTTTTTTCCTTTGGGGGTTGTACAATATGATTGATCTTGATGATTTTTTTTATAATTGCAAATGAGCTACATTGAATACTATTTATGGAGGCCCCGGATATTTGAAGGAAAGATTTCTAGGATTTTTAGTATTTAATTTGTTCTCTTTTTAATTTCATTTACCTAACTTTGTTAGACATTACAATCTTTTTTTTTTTTTTTTTTTAATTTATTTTAGAGACAGCAAGCACAATTGGGGGAGAGAGAGACAGAGACAGAGAGAGAATCTTAAGCAGGCTCCATGCTCAGCACAGAGCCCGATGCGGGGCTCAATCCCACGACCCTGGGATCGTGACCTGAACCAAAATCAAGAATCAGATGCTCAACTGACTGAGCCACCCTGGTATATGGTCAGATAATCTGCAAGAACAAAGCAGTTGCCCTGAATTTACTTTTCTGTTTTATTAACAAAAGTTTAAATGGTTTTTAAAAGATCTCAAGTCCAAGGAATAAAGACAAAAATTTGTGTTGCCATTCCCAAGTAAGAATCGTGCCTGCTCTGATCGCTAGACCTTCGTTTACTGCTCAACACCGTCATTCTAAATCCAGAGACAACTTGATCTAGTATCTTCTAGGGTCACTAACTTATTTTCTTTTGCCTCAGCCTATTATGTCTTTCATCAAAGAATCCAAAAAAATCTTTCTGAGGCATAAGAACTCTTACAACAAGAAAGTCAAGTTTCAAATATAGACAAATCAGTAAGACAGTGGCATTCATCTCCTAGAGCAACAAATTAGTAAAATTAAAATACAGCACGGCTAACCGATTTGCATGCAACAAACAATACTAGATAAGAGACTTCCCTTTTATTTTTAAAAATAGATTTAATAAGCCTATTAATTTTCCACCGGCCACTATAAATAAATGGAACTCCAAAATATCTTTCTCTCTGCAAGGGCGTCCTGGCCAGTCCCTGTTCGGCTGACCCTGAGTGGAATGTGTATTTACATGGCCCAGGGGCAGCATTGTGTGCTGGTGGGAAACCACTTCTCACAAACCTCCCATTCAGCGCAGGGCTCCACAATAGGTACTCACACAGGAAGCGGGCCTTGCTAACAGCACCTCTGGTTGTTCCAGAGAGCTTTTCCAAGGCTGCAGGTCCAGTGAAACCCTGCAAATGCCACGTTCACAGGCCCTAACTGCCTAGACTTCAGGGTCAACAAAGCTAGTGTTGCCCACAACCACCTCCCCGGTTCTTCCCAAGGTGAAATTGAAACGGTGAACAATTCCGTTTCATTTTTCTAGCTTATCTTTCAGGACATCACTCTGTTCAAATGTTCAAATGTTCAAAAAATTAAAACCCACAAACACACACACACACACACACACACACACACACAGCCATAACATTTTTTTTCTCAAACTGTAAAACACTCCAAGTGTCTATTGCTTTTCAAAGCCAAATGAAAAGTGTCAGTATGGAATATGGACTTTAAAATATCAAAGCTTCAAAAATCACTTTATTATCTCTACTGAAAATTATGATTCCTTAAATATTGACCATTTTGTTTAACTGCAAAGGAAAAAAATTATTATTTTAACTTCTAATAGAAAAGCAGGCATTGTCAACATCGTATCAATAATGACTTCTGCACAAATATGGGAGGAAATATGGGCAGCTGCTTATATATGCCATCAAATCCATCAACTGGTGGTTGAAAAATGCAGTTAATAAACAGGTTTTGTCAATTCCATGCTGAACTACTGGTAATTCTTTCTCCTCCCAAGCATGTAAAAAACACAACCTGGTTGTTTGAAAAAATGTGTTCATTAAATTCTCAATACCCCAGTTTCTCAACCTGCAAAAGAGAGGTAACAGCTGTTTCCTACAGTAATATTTTTAGACCATTAAATAATTTAATGATATTGGGCAAAGGGCAACCCTCCTGGATAGTTTTCCTCATTTCTCTAATTAAAGTACTGACCTCCATCATCAAGGTCCCTGCCAGCTCTAATAATCTATCAATTTGGGCACAGCAACAAAGACTATCACAATTAACACATACATGGATTTATTAGAAGTGTAATACTTAAGGCAGCCACCGTAAAAATAAAAGGTATCTGCACCCATGCCAACCATAAATAACACCACTTACTAGCCACAGGCAGTCACTTTTGCAAGACAGAAGAAGTAAACCAGAAATACCAGGAGGAAATGCTCACAATGTTTAATCCAAAGGTACATCTATTTATGTAAAAAAACTGAAATGAAATAGTCAAGATGTAGACAACGTTTAACCTACAGATAACGAAATGACGAGTCAACTATATTTTTCCTTCGTACTTACTATAGCTCTTAAAGTAGCCTACAATGAGCAACTGTAGTTTTTATAATGATAAAAGTTAGCTTTTAGAAACTTGATGTAATCCCCTTCGTTTTGCTCCACGTGATTGTTTAAATGTTTGTAACTCAAAATGCTTTCAAATCACTGTCCGACATAAAGTGTAGACCTAAGGGGTATGGGCTTACCCAAGTCTCACAAAACTGGTTTCCACCAATCAACCGGAACTGTGGGCCGAGGCACTGGAAGAACCTGCACACGGTTAAGGAATAGATTCGGTAACATTTATAGAACCAGCCCTCGGGTCATGCTTGCTAAGTAATCCCTAGATTAGGCCCGCTCACCAGGACCAACCCAAACAGTTTTCTGTGTTTTTGTTTTGTTTTGTTTTAAAGGGAGTAGGGGAAAGGCAGGTTCCCCAGCCTTACTTTTTTTAGATAACAAGCACTCCAAAAAATCCTCTTCCAACTGCCAAAATAAATCAAACTTTCTGGGTGGAGGACTCTCTGTCAATCAAACGAGACTCAGCAAAGATAAACTAATAATAGAAATCTGTTACATACTTACTTAGCTGTGCTAACTATGCTAGTCCTTAACTAGCACAAAGGACTTCAAAAACTCTGGCTCTGAAAAGTACAGGGTGGAGTCCGAGAGTTCCCTCAGGCTTGGCAGGCCTCCTTGTCAGTGGAAAAGTACCCACCCACTCCTATCTTCGTGGGCTCTCTCCACCGCACCCTCCCTCATGTGAAACCTTCTAAAAATATTTGTCCCATATTTTTATTCCCTCATCCCCATATATTATAACATGCAACACATGTTCACTCTAGGAATCTGGAAATACAGAAAAGCAGGAACAAAGTTTCAATTATTCAGAATCCTATCACCAAGAAACATCCACTGTTAAGAGGTGATGTGCTTCACTTCAGTTTTTTTCTATCCGTATGAAATCTATAAAGTTGGAGGGCTACAATTTACACAGTGCAGACCAATCTATTCTTTATTTGATACTTCATGATCATAACAATAACGTTGTCAACTTTAAAAGATAAGTAAGGACTGGTTCCTAAAAATCACATTTTCAGAGAAGGCAGTAAAATCCTCTTCTAGGGTCCTTGACTTTGGCAGAAAGATAGGGGAGGAAAAACATATTTAACCCACATGCCCAACGTGCACCTAACCCAGTGTGCAGCCAGAGGCATTAACTGCTTTCTAGAAGGTATCAGAGCATAGCAACAGAATACTCTTAGATTGTGTACAAGTATTTAAACAGAATTATCAAGTAAATGGTCCCCACATATCACTGTAAATTCAATTCTTTGTTCCATGTTTATATATATACAGGTTTCTAAAAAGTAAAGTTTTATTCTCTACCTCCTAAGAGCTATAGGATGTTTTATGTTAACTATTCATAACACATTTCTCATAACTATAAACCAAACCTACCCTCCCAGCAGAATATATATGCCAGGAATCAAGTGTTCTGGTTGCCCCAAAACACTTATCCCCGAGCATCTAGGCGTACTGATGCCAGGAAAATTATTACCAGGGAATCGAAGTGACAAAGACTCTGATGTGACTTAAAATATCTTAATATAAAGTCTGAGCACATATATCATCACAGGACACAATAGTGAAAAGTTGGAAACTATCTCATCCATACAACAGAAAACTAATTTTAAGTGCTGTAGAAATGAATCTGTTAATAAAGGAATATGTTCACAATCCACTGTTTATAGGGAAATGACGTAAAGGAATCACATGTTAAATAAAAGGTCTAAGCCATGGTCTTATTTGTGCAAAACTAGGACTAGTTTATTTTTCACACAGGAAAAAAAAAAAAATAGAAGAATATACCGTAAAGTGTTCACAATGATTGTAGTGAGGAAAGGAGAAGGAGGAGGAGGAAGCTTTTATCTACATGTTCTGATACTTGTTATGATGCTTTTGTCACGAGGTGGGGGGGGAGGGGGGGAGTATATGGACCACAGAGCATCTTAGAGGTGATCTCATAGTATTTGTCAAAGAATCTCATGGAAAAATGAGAAACGGATAATGGATATCTGGTCAATGACAATTCTATTACATAAAACACACCTCTATGACTTCCTGACATGGGCCACTGGTTGTGCCGGCCCCATATTCTAAAGCTGTGCACTAGCTCACAGGTGTGGTTTCCCCTTCACTTGAGGCACAGCTGGGCAGACCAGCAGTGATGGTGAGGACTGTGAACCTCCTAGAAGCGATTTTCAGTTCCAAGATAGATCAGAGAATCCTAAGTCTAAAAAGGAACCTTGAAAAGTTCAGTTCTGACTCAGACTTGTACAATTATCTAAACATCTCTAACAGACCAGAGGCTTGAAAATATCATAAGTCAGAATTTTTTTATTATACTATATCCTTCAGTTAGTTATCCCAGGATTTCCTCTCCCAAACAGTCAGTAAAAATACGTTTCTTCGGAATAACAGGATGACAGGAATAGATAAGGTCAGGATTAGCCAGACCTGTGTCTGAGTCAGTAAAAAGCATAAACTGTTGAACATTTTAAAATCACCACAATAAAAGGAATTCTTCCTTTGACGAAGGATGTTATCCCTGACCCTTCCTTTCCATCATCACCACCACACGAGGCAGCACCCTCCTTTAGGAACTAAAGCAAATCACTTCTAGGTCCTGGAAATACCTGAAACCGACTTACTCTGCCCACCGTCCCTCTATGCACCGCCCCCCTCCATCCGTTCTACCCCGCACGCGCAGATCATGAAATTCACTTCCGGAACATCACTTCCGCTAAGTCACTGCTCGCTCAAAACCAGTGATTCTTGGAGCAGAGGCCAGAGTAACACCGCTAAGGGATGCAGAACGACGGATTTCACGCTGTGGGAGGAGCTGACCCACAGCCCTAACCACTCGGGCGAGTGTTTCTCCAAGGATGACGCAGGAACCCTTCGACGGAAGTAAGTGGGGCGCCTGCTGAGAAATGCAGCTTCCGCACAAATGTTCAGAGCTGCATTATTCATAAATGCCAACCGAGGAGAAACTACCCAAACATCTGTCAACCTCAGGATAAATTAATAAGATGAAGTACAGCCACATGACGGAATATTCTTCGGCAGTAAAAAGGAATGACGTACTGATACATGCTACAACATCAACCTTAAAACAGAGTGTGCTAAGGAGCTTGCCTATAGTTTCACCAGTTAGCTTGCTTGACCCAGATTGCAATTCTCTGCTAGTCCCAAAACACCCATGTCTGTGGGTTAAAAAAATAGATTTATGTATGCTAGCTGAAAAAAGCCAGTCACAAAAGGCCACATACTGTATGGTTTCCTTGGCATGAAATGTCCAGAAGAGGTGAACTTGTAGAGACAGAAAGTAGACTGGTGGCTGGCTGGGGCTGGCTGGGTGTGGGGGTGGAGTCGGAAGGGACAGCTGACTGGTACAAAGATGTTCTGGAATTTGAGTGTCGTGATGGTTGTATAATTCTATGAATATGTTCTACAAAGATTGAATTTTACGTCTTAAATGAGTAAACGGTATGGCATGTGAATTGTATCTCAATAAAACTTTAAAAATACTGATCTCTCCCTTCCACCACGGAGCTGCTGAAGCAGAATCTCTGGAGGGAGGGGCCTAGATATCTTACCTCGGCAGGAGGGAGGAGGACGCACATGTTTACTAAGTACCCCAGAAAAGTCATAAAATGCGCTCAAGTTAACACCCCTCTAGCCCTTTCCCAACGCTGTATATAAACAGACTTCGTATCATATTCAGTTCCTCAAAACCATTTCTCAGGCCCGATACATCTACTTTAGTCACCCACCCTACGTGAATGTATTTCCTACTCGGCCTACACAACCACCCCTCCTAATCAGTGACTCTCTGGGGAGCATGCGCCCACTCAACCTTTGCTCTTGGTACTCTCCTCCTGGGACATCAATCTGTTCTGCCCAGGCCTTACCTGCTGCTTAAAACTACCTTAGGATTGCTCCCATTCATGATGACCTCTACTAAGAACCCTCTGGACATTCATACCCTTAAGTGTGAAACAAGGGTGATCGACTACTAGACTTCCTTCCCTATCTGACAGCTTGAGCTTCTCGGAGGAGAGACTCCAGAGAAAGTCTCGATAAGCAGACTTTCTTTCATTCAGTTCGCCTGTTACCTCCAAATAATGTGTCTTGTGCAACTTCTTCCCCTACTTAATTTAGTGTATGGAGAAGTTAAATTATTTGAGGAATTTGTTTGAAAAGGCTGGAGAATGTGTACGTGTTTAAAGGTCCTCAAGATACTGCTATAGACTCTGGCATATGGTAAGGGCTCAGGTATTTGACAAATTCCTTGATGCCTAAGAAGTCACTCCTGGAGCTCCAGTCTATTCATAGACTTCTAGGTTTGCTGAGGTATCCACACAAATCTTCGGTGTGGGGAGACCTGTAATTTCCACACTGCTTCTGTTTGACATACGATGTTTGCTGCCCTTCTTTTCCAACACTACCAACTCGTGGCAAAAACACCTGTGATGTGTTTTGGTTTTTCTGCCAGTAATGATGGCTTTATGACAGCATCTGAGGGACAGCGGTACATCTAAGGTTAGAGGTACATTCCATGGCATGAAATGAACAAAGATAACTGGCCCATCTTGTGGTCCATCTGCAATCGTATTCTCTGCGGCAGGCTACAGCCATTCATTACAGTCCCCCACCCACCCACACAGCGCTAGGTCAGAAAAATGCCAGAGCACTCGGGTAATATTACTGGAAGCAACACAATTTTGAAAATTGTTCTTCAGTGACTACTCTTGTCGAGATGAATAAATACAAATGCCACATGAAAATGTGTGTCAGAAGGCATCCTACTAATAAAAGCCAACTTTTTGAAGAAGCTAATAACTTTCGGATCACATTTTATAGGTACAAGTATGCCCTTTTTTACTTCCAGCAACTACAGTGATAAAGTTAACTTTGTAAAGCTAAAATCCAAGATGCTCCAAAACAGAAATACAGGGGGCTGTACGTGTACACATACACATACACACACACAAACTCTCACTCTCTCTTTCTCTCTCTCTCTCTCAAATACTAGGACATTACAGAGTACTTGAGATTACAATGCCCATGTCTAAATCTACAAAATATCTGACTTCTGTAATTTCCGATATTTTTTCAGATGCTTGCAATTAAGAGAAAATATCCACTTCTTCAGATTGTGCTGTTTTTTTACATTTTAACATTACATAGAATAAAACCTTGTTAATTCAAATTAATTGAGGAAAGGGAAGGCCCATGTAAATGTATAAAAAGAAACATCTGTAAGAGCAAATTCAAATGCAGCTGAAACTTCCAAAAGCACTGCCAAGTGGGACTCCTACCTGCTCTACTTAACAGATAAGACACACGAGTACCTCTAGCAACTGCTACTTAAAAAATATTTCCCAAGTACTTCAGAAGTGTTTTATTATATTCTACTCCCTCTCCCCGGTTCCCCAATCCCAGCCTCATTTTGCTAAGTTATTTTTCAAAGTCTTCACAGACGATGAAGAGATTACTGGGGTGAAAAATTAAATTCACCGCATTCTCTTCAGTACCTAGACCAAACTAGGTAAAGAATGATTTAGTTTGTTTTCTGTGCTGGACCCTAAGTAACAGTATCAACTCATATTCCAAAGCCTATCCTGCTACATGAGAAAGCAAAGTGATAACAAATACTACACTGGAGAATCAGGACACCTGGGTTATTCTGATTCTACCAAGAACTATGTTGGTGTCCCTATGCACAAATCCTTCTCCAGCTTCATACCATATGCTGTTTGGTGAGAGCCCTAGATTTTTTTTTTCACATGCCCACTCCAATTAATTCAGTACGGTATTCAGAAAGATTCACTGCACCAGTTCCGTGATAATGAGAGAGGGTTGCCAAGGCTACGAAATTGAGGGAGGAGAGCCATGTCACATATTTGCCACCCATTGGTTAGAAAAAGCACCACGGACCCTCCCACTTGGGCGTTCTCCTCAATCAAGAACTGTGGTGGCAAAAGAGAGGCATATTTGGTGCTGGGTTAGAAGGATCCAGAAAGTCTCTGGTCTCTGCCTCTAATTCATTCAACATTGCCGACAATATTAGTATCTGATAACTCAATAGTGACTAATTTTAAAAACTGTTCAGCAGGGGTGCCTGGCTGGCTCAGTCGGTTGAGCAACGGACTCTTGGTTTTGGCTCAGGTCATAATCCCAGGGTTGTGGGATCAAGCCCCATGTCGGGCTCCATGCTTAATGTAGAGTCTGCTTGAGATTCTCTCTCTCTCTCTCTCTCTCTCTCTCTCGCTCTCGCTCTCGCTCTCTCCCCCCCCCCACTTGCACACACTCTCTCTAAAATAAAAATGTTTAAAAAACTGTTAAGCAACTTCTAATAATTAAGACTTCAGATTAGTGGGTGAGAGGATGGGGAAATAGACAAAGGGGATTAAGGGATACAGACTTCCAGTTACAAAGTTAAGTAAGTCACAGAGATGAAAAGACAGCACAGGTAATATAGTCAATAAGATTATAAAAACATTTGGTGACAGATGATGACCATACTTATCATGATAAGCATGGAGTAATGTATAGAACTGTCGAATCATTATGTTGTATCCCTGGAACCGTGTAACACTGTACGTAATTATACTTCAATAAAGAAAAAGTTTTATAACTATAAAAACAACAACAACGAAAAAGACTTAGGATTAAGTACACCCACTCAACTCATTTCATTAATCACAGCTGACAGTTATCACACCCCGAGCACTACAACAAATGAATGATATATGTGGAAATCATGTGTGATTGAAGTCATTAAAAAAAAAAAAAAAACGAGTTGACGGATCTGGCCGTCCATCCCCTCGGCTGTCCAAACATTTCCTGGGTATCCTGTGCATCCAGCTTTGCACATTTGGCTAAAACTATGTAACTGAGCTAAGATTTCAGTAATAAAGAGTGAGATTTTCAAACCTCCCTGTCCTTGATCTTTACACGACAGCCTCATTGGAATCCCTTTTTTTTTTTTTTTAATGTTCCAAGATCCTTCTGTCAAAGGTATCAAGATATTGCTATGATTGAAATTATGACCTGAAATCACACTGCTGAGGGCTTTGTAAACCTGACATTCACCTTGTGTGTGGTATGGGTCGCCAGCTACCCCCGACCTTCGATCAACCGACGACTCAGGACTGACGGTCCCCTGGAGAGCCTCCAAACCTCTGCCGACAGCTGCACCACATTGCACTCTGTCTCCAACACTAAGAAAATTTCCTTACCCCTGATAAATCCTTACCGTCTTTTTTCCAGGGTTTGAGACAACTCTGTGGTAAAACAGCTTGCCCCTAGTTCTAGATTATCCTCCTGTAACATACAGTTTAAAAGACGTCTTTGGAGGCGCCTGGGTGGCTCAGTCGGTTAAGCGTCCGACTTCGGCTCAGGTCATGATCTCGTGGTCTGTGGGTTCGAGCCCCGCGATGGGCTCTGTGCTGACAGCTCAGAGCCTGGAGCCTGTTTCAGAGCCTGCATCTCCCTCTTTCTCTGAATCTCCCCTGTTCATGCTCTCTCTCTCTGTGTCTCAAAAATAAATAAATGTTAAAAAAAAAATTTTTTTTTTAAATAAAAGACATCTTTGTATATTCTGGATTCATATACTTAATTCGGAAATAAAAATTAGTAAAAAAAATCATTTGTTCAGAACTGATTTTTACTTTACTAATTTCCAATGGAAATTACTTACTGTGAGTTTAAAAAACTCACAGCATTAGGAGCGCCTGGCTGGCTCAGTAGGTACAGCATGTGACTTCTTGATCTCAGGGTGTGAGTTCAACATCCCACTGGGTGTAGCGATAATACTTAACAATAAAAATCTTAAAAAAAAAAAAAAAGACAAATTTAAAAAATAAAAGTAACTCACAGCACATTGAAAATACTATTTATTCAAACCTAACTCCATGAAATGCAACACCAAGACAAATCACTTCTCTCCCAACGCCTATTCAGTCCCTAAGAAAGCTTATTTCCAGGGGCACCTGGGTGGTTCTGTCGCTTAAGCACCTGACTCTCGATTTCTGCTCAGGTCACGATTTCACAGGTCCTGCGATCAAGCCCCAGGTCAGCCTCCATGCTGACAGTGTACAGCCTGCTTGGGATTCTCTCACACATTCTTTCTCTTTCTCTTTCTCTTTCTATTTCTCTTTCTCTCTCTCTCTCTCTCTCTCCCTCCCTCCCTCTCTCTCTCAGCCCCTCCTCCACTCCCACATGCATGCATGTGGGCATGCACACACCCACTCTCTCACTCCCTCTCTCAAAATAAATACAAAACCACTTAAAAAAGTAAAGCATATTTCCCTCTCACTTAAACCAGAACTCTGAAAATTATTTGGCCATCATCTATCTATCTATCTATCTATCTATCTATCTATCTATATAGATGTATATATGTGTATGTGTGTGTGTGTGTGTGTGTGTATCTTAAAAGCCTAACTGCTGGATAAGTGAGTAAAAATACTATTTTTTAATACCTTCTGTACAAACATCACTCATATCCTAAGAGAATGCTGTCAACACAAATGATGAGGTCATACTCTCTTCCATGACAGCTACCTTTTGTAAAGTTTTTAAAAAGGGTTTTTACACGATCAGTTACACTTCAAAATATACCTCTGAAGATGCAGATCTCTAACTTGCTATATGTAGATTATATTCCAATTTTTTAAAACATTTCATAAGAGGGGCGCCTGGGTGGTTCAGTCTGTTAAGCGTCTGACTTCAGCTCAGGTCATGATGTCGCGGTTTGTGAGTTTGAGCCCCACATCGGGCTCTGTGCTGACGGCTCAGAGCCTGGGGTCTGCTTCGATTCTGTGTTTCCCTCTCTCTCTGCCTCTTCTCCGCTCGAGCTCTGTCCCTCTCTCTCAAAAACAAACAAACATTAGAAAAATTTTTTTTTAATATTTCATAAGAAATTCTCACGCCAGACACACTGCCTAAACTCTACATGATATGAGCAAAGAGGATCTCAGTGGCAATCCAATATCTGGAGTTTAATTCAAGTTCTCTTCTATCCACCAGCTGTGTGACTTAGGTTTCTCAGAGCTTACGTACACCTGCAACATCATGTGGCTGGACTAGCCGATCTCAAATTCCCTTCTAATTCTGATTCTGGGATCCCAATACAGCAGTTTCAGCAATGTGGGATAAATCCTAAATAAAGGTCTAGTTAGAAGGAATTTTCCCTGGAAAGTACTTGCTTAGCCACATCTCTTTAACGAAAAATTACAATAGCCGTACAGCACTCACTCAGGTCACACCTTGAATGATAAGCATTTTTAAGCTGCCAGCTTTTTCTAGAACAAGATGAGGCAAGCACTTCTCTGGTACTAAGCTTCTCATTACTTTGAAACTGAATGGTTGTTTGATGAATGGTAAAAACTTCGAGATCTGAAGGCAAAGTGGTATATACTAGACTATCATTTCTTGCTGTATGTAGTGAGCGATGGCCTGAACATCCCTGAATAAGGTCTGCCTAGAACTTCAAATTCTCCTTCAGCTTTTTCACAAGGTATAAGAAGGTCACAAATACAGAATCACTTAATTCTTGTAGCCCCTGGCAAATACCAAAGACTCCAAATCGTATTTTTTACGTCGGCATGAGCTTTTCTACCACGAGGGTTTGATTACCCCTCTAGCATGTTACAACCTACACTAATTTCAAAAATGCAATCAATCTCAGCATCTAAAATTTGCAATGAATTTTTAAGTTTGTTTTTAAAACAGCAGCACTTTCAAGATTATCTAATCCATCTCTTATTTTTGAGAGGTCACACCAGTGATTAATGGGAAGGGTAAGGTCTCTGGTCTCTCCAATCACTTCATATTTCTGAACATATCTTCTACCTAAGTTTATAAAGGAAATTTGAGTGACTGGGTGGCTCAGTTGGTTAAGCATCTGACTTTGGCTCAGGTCATGATCTCAAGGTCTGTGAGTTTGAGCCCCACATTGGGTGAGCACGAGCCCCTCTGGTGAGCAGAGCCCCACTTTTCTCTCTCTCCCCCCACTCTGTCCCTCATGGGATTCTCTCTCTCTCTCTTTCTCTCTCTCCCCCTGCCCAAGCTCACTTGCACCATCTCTCAATAATACATATATATATATATATATATATATATATATATATATATATATACACACAATACACACAATATATATATATACACATACATACACACACACACACACACACACACATATATATGAAACAACGGAGTTAGAAGCTCTTTACCACACCCACACACATATACACCAACTCTCATTTATCAAATTCCAACGGTTAATTACCCTCCCGCCTTCTCCTCCCATCCCTGACCTCCATCAGCTTCTATCTGCAAAATCCCAAACCAGTCAACTACTGAGGCTCTCAGAGAAAACAAGTATTACCTACATTAATAACAGGAAATCTCCAAACGACACACACAAGAAAAAGATGACCACACCTAAGAATGGTAGTTTACAATACAGGCATAGTAAATTATAGGTCTTAACTAGAAGCACACTACCTTTAAAAAAAAAAAAAAAAAAAAAAAAAAGATGGAGGGGGAGTCAATACAGAGATTTGTTTTCTAAACAAACAGGAAGACTCAAAAGTATCCTCTACATTCCATCTGGAGTCTACAGTTTTAACCAAGTCACTGCAAAATATCCCTGGGAGTAGCCTGGAGGAAAAGTAATTGCAAACCCAAGGAAAAGTGAAGGAAACAGATACACCTGTAAGGAAGCGGAAACGAACTACATGTATCTATTTTTTCCTAAATCCATCCAGGTGGGAACTTCCAAAGTATATAAAATGGAACAAATAAGCTGCTTTGTACTAATATATCTTATGTGAAAACAAAATTCTACCATAACCAAACCTGAAAACTCTAGATTGAATAGCTAGAGGTTCTTTAATACTAGACTTCACAGAACTAATATACACTGAGAATCGCTCCAGGGTCAAACTTTTTTGAACACAAACTTGTCTCAAGAGCTAGGGTTCATCAGATAATATTCTTTGGGTAATACTGCTGTAGCTATCTAATTATTTTTAACTCTCCTAATGAAATTATGTGATATCTCTATCTTTTTTCACCTAAGGACTTAGCCCAAATTTTTGGTAAAGAGTCAAAGAAAATTGGATCCACTGGTTAACTCCATAATCAAACAAGCCATTCACAAGTCTAAAGGACTGACTGCACAATCTTCTTCCTCCACGTAATATCAAAATATAAGTCGCATTTCCACATTAAACATGGTTTGAAATTGTCTAGTTATTCGAATTTCCCCTAGGAATAGTATGCCATTTGTTCTTTCTACCAAAGAGATCCCAGGCTCAATTTTCCTAGTCCCCAATGCAAAAAGAAACCTACAACATTCACTTCCCCTGGAAGAAGTATCGCTTTTCCCAAACAGTAAACTTTTTTCTCAACCTTTTGCATTCCAGGCCACCACTACAAATAGAAAATAGTCTCTCTAGTAAACAGGAAATGTACAAATGGAGAACGTACACCTTTAGGGCCCTTCTAACGCAGTACCTGAGCACAAAACAACGTGGCCATGCACTTTCAACATCTGAACCAATTACGCATTAACAAACAGTTCAACAAAGGAAGCATTTTTTCCCCAGACCCACATTCCATGCGGCCACTTCACAGTCAAAGCACTGAAGTTCATTCCTCTAAGAGCAGCTATCTCTTCCCCCTTGCATACCATCAGCAATCACAGCTACAATCATAAAAAGGCTAGACCTAAAAGAGAGAGATGTTAGACAAACATTACATCAAGGGGCTGCGATGTTCGATGTTCAAATGACTACAAAAGCCAAGGACGTAACGTCAATGACTAAAGTGGTCCAGTTTGCTTTTTTCCCTCTTTTGTAAAACATGGCTAGAGAGAAATAGGTCTTTACATTTAAAAATTGAAAAGCTGAGGCGCCTGGGTGGCTCAGGCGGCTGACTTCGGCTCAGGTCATGATCTCACGGTTCATGAGCTGGAGCCCAGCATTGGGTTCTGTGCTGACAACACGGAGCCCACTTCAGATCCTCTGTCCCCCTCTCTCTCCGCCCCTCCCCGCTCATTCTCTCTCTCTCTCTCTCTCAAAATAAACTTAAAAAAATATTTTAAAAAATTGAAAAGCTAAAAGTATGTACATAATGGTAAAAAGCAACAGACAGCTTCGTTATCTATGGGTGTGGTAGGGTCCCCTCCCTAAGGAAAAAACAGAACAAAACCTTAAGGCTATATGCATTCATACGTGACAACATCCCTCAGGACCTTGTGACAGGAGACTACTTAATCAGACTGCATGTCTGTGTGTTACTATGTATGGGAGACAAAGAAGTAGAAAATATATAAAAAACTACACCACATGGCGTTGGGGGCTCAGTTCTTTGGTGAGAAACCCAACTGAGCCCTGCCGGCACAAATAAAGTTGCTTCCTGGAAAGATAAGGCTCAGTATCATGCCTCTCTGTGCAAGAATCCTGCTACATGGGGACGGCTACAAGCTGGGGAGTAAATGCCCCTTTAAAGAGGGAGCTCAGCTCAGGCCTCACTACCATGCAGGGATGCAGGCCCACACTGCCAAATGTCCAAGAACGCTCAGAAATTTCATTTTAGGTGAAATCCCTTAATTTTTAAGTGTTGCTTCCAAATTCAAGAACAAACAACACTGTGTAAGGTCAGAAAACAAAATCTGCAGGCCATATCCTTCAGCCCAGTTTACAAATTCAATCCCATCAAACCAGATGGAGAAACCAAAACTACCCAGAGAGGTCCCATCACTTGTCCAAAGCTGAAAACATGATCTAAGAAATGAGTCTCATCAATTTATAGCACCATCTAACTACCACACGTTGTTTCATTTAATCACCAAATTTACTGAGCACCTACTGTGAGTGAGATGCTGTTGCAGACATTGGAAATTCACCAATGCACAGGTGGAGGGGGAAAAAAAACAAAAAACCTGTCCTCCTGGAGTTTACATTCTACTAAAAGGAAACAAACAATGAACATAATAAGTTAGTTATGTAGTGTGTAAGAAAGTGATAATTAAACACACACACACACACACACACACACACACACACACACACACACAGCAGGGCAAGTAGAATCAAGAGTACTACATATTAGGGCACTTGGGTGGCTCGGTTGGTTAATGATCAGACTTCAGCTCAGGTCATGATCTTGCAGCCTGTGAGTTCGAGCCCTGCATCAGGCTCTGTGCTGATAGTCTGTGTCCCCCTCTCTCTCTCTGCACCTCCTCTGCTCGCGCTTTGTCTATCTTTTCTGTCTCTCTCAAAACTAAATAAACATTTAAAAAATTTAAAGCGTATTAATTTCATGTCCTACAAAGATTTTGTTGGGGCCAAAATGTTTTCTAAGCCGTTACAAAGTCTAACATGGCTAACATGTAACTAGGCAAATAATTTTTGTATGCTTCAATTCCCTATCCCTAAAATAAAGATCCTAGCCTAGCCTACCTAACGCCCACTATTGTTAAGACGATCTTTAGCTACTATCTGAGAAAAGTGAACATGTTCTATTTTAGTGAAAGAGTCATAACACTGCCTATTAAATCTTTCCAGGTGTTCAGAATACCTCTTAAATGTCCCAGGAGCTTATTAGATTCTATCCTTCAGATGCAACAAATAGCCACTAAAACCGTTAACATTTCCTTTCCCTTCTAAGATCTGACCACATTCTGAAGTACCGTAGTAAGATGTCAATTTACAGAAGAAATAGAATGAAGTTGCTCATATTTTCCTCCCATTTTCATTCTCCTGATTATCCAGCACCGACCATTTTCTCTTACCATGATTTTGCTTGCTAACAGCTATGTAATGTCTTCTACTCTCTGTGAAGTTGCTAGTATGCATTACGTGTGATCGTCTCTTTTGTGCAACCCAGAAACGGACAGAAATGACAGGGCAATGTTGTTGTGAGACACACTCCATCAGTCTCTGGTGCTCATACAAGTCCTGCCAGGTAAGTAAAAATGCAAGGCCCTGCTTGTGCTGTACCCAGGCTGTTTCTCAGAGTTCTGTCTGCAGTGAACAACTTTGACAGATGGGATGAGGTCTCTCCTCTGGATAAAGACCAAGTTCACCTACTGCACGCTACAACAGCAGTGGTTTGCCCCAAGTCTAGTGTTCCACGTGTGTGCAGCTCCATCTGGACGCCCCGGATCACCTCTGCGGGTCTGGGGAGCCAGGAGGAACTGACACAAGCATGCCGATGTCTGGGCTGTTTGGTACGCCCCTGTCTGTGGCACGGAAGTCCCTCGTCTTCTGCCAGCATAGGACAAACGGCAACAGAAGAACTATTAGCTTAAGGTAAATCAAACGCCAGGCTCAACAATGCCAAATCAAGTTAAAGAAGCCCACATTTATTTACTCAGAGAGGTCATTCTTAGTAAGCTTATAGACAACACTTACAAACCATCTTATCCTAAATGCATGCCTGATTCATATTGTACTTTCGAACTAACGTCCACAAACATACACATATTACTAATAGAGTGCCTCCCACATTAGGTTTCAGAAATAGTTAATAAATTCCAATCGAATCCAGCTATCATTAATCCTTACCTCGTCTAAATTAAGTAACTAGAGAGCTGCGTCTGAATCTGTACCTGGCATTACAACCAAGTCTCCCACCCTATCAGCACAGACTGCTTCAGAAGACAGGGGAGCAAGTTCTAGGCAGAGTTCTAAATATCCAGGGGCGCCTGGGTGGCTCAGTCGGTTAAGCGTCTGACTTCAGCTTAGGTCATGATCTCACAGTTCATGGGTTCGAGCCCCACATCGGGGTGTCTGCTGTCAGCGCAGAGGCTACTTTGGATCCTCTGTCTCCTCCTCTCTCTCTCTGCCCCTCTCCTGCTCATGAGCAATCTCTCTCTCTCTCAAAAATAAACAAACATTAAAAATCCAGAGTAAGTCCAACTTCTCAGGGCCTCAATCTGTTTACCCGTGAAGTAGGAGGGCTGGGCCAGAGGGACACATCTCTTTTTCCAGTTTTGATGATTTCCAGAATCTGATGATTCTACATGCAGCCTATACATGAGTGGAACATTCTTTACTGCTTTGTTCAGTGCTGGAGTGGTTTTATGAAGTGTGGTCCTGCAGAAAAGCTGGAGAATGAACTAGATGTCCTCTCAAGATACCTCCTGGCCCTATAATCCCATGATGTGCTTATAATGGAATTTGGCTATCCTTATAATTAGAAATGTAACTTGCTGGTCACACATCTGGATCAGATAAATCTGCACAAATAGCATTTCACCAGAAGCAGAAATGCCAAGCAAATGACAGCTGTGCTGTTACATCAGCCTTGCAAATAACAAGGAATACTATTTATCCATAGAAAGTAAGTGACCACAGCAGACAGTAAGTAATAAAGCTGACTTTGGGCATGGGGGAGATGTTTATAAAAGAAAAATCTATATTGGTCAGACTTCCTTATTGGTTCACAAGTCTGGTACAGAAAAGAATTCCCATACATACCTCAAATGCCAAAACACTATTTCCTTATTTCCTGCCATCCTAGTTAATGATGAGTTTCTTGCCATTGAACTTTTGTAAATGTAAAGCCTCCTCTGACTTGAATGTCAACGTATCAGATGGAACCAGGAACCTAATCCACAATTAAGTATTATCAAAGTGTCAAATGTACTCTGGGAATACTCACAACCATAGAAAATAAATGCGTTTCAAGTTAACAATTAATTTCACTCAACCAACGTGCTGGATAATGTGAAACAAGAGGAAATTATTTTCCTAAGAAGAAATAAAAGCTCTTCCTAGCCAATTAGGTAAGCATTAACTACCTTACACTTTGAAGCACGTTTCTTAAACCCAAAAACTTAACGTGTTAACCTAACTGCTCTGAGGAATAACTGACAAAATGCAAGACTAACGGCAAATGGGAATTGCTAACCTTACCCCCAGCCGTTCAATCTTGTAAGTTACAACACTGCTGAAAATTTTACTTTCCGCGTTCAGCAATACATTCAGACTTTGGGTGATCATGATGTGCCAATGTAGTGTCCATCAATTATAACAAATGCACCACTCTGATGGGGGATAGTGATAATGGGAAGGCTATGTATGCATGGAGGGAAAGGGGTATATATATGAGAAGTCTCTATACCTTCCTCTCAATTTAGCTGTGTATCTAAAACTGCTCTTAAAACAAACAAACAAACAAACAAAGAAAACCTTCCAAAAAATGGATTCAGTATATTATGGATTTAAGAAGAAAGTAACTTTTATATCAAGTCAATGCCCTGCTTTGAAATATATGTATGAAATAAGATCCTAAGATTTTAACCTATAAAATGTAAGACTCAAAATCATCACTTGACATACAAAACACAAATACGGAGAAGCACAATATCAGCATAAAACTCAAAATTCTAGACTCGGGTCCAATTTTGTGCCATGTACAAAAAAAACAAAGAGAACAAAGATCAGAGAGACAATGAAACGAAAGATACACCACAGAAACCAGGGTTACATTTCAGATCAATGGAGAAAGCAGAGATGATTGGAGAAGTAAAGTAAGACAGAAGCAAATTTCTGCGGACATTAAATGGAAGAATCCAGAAGGTAATCTGATTCTTCCCATTTTGCAATACTAACGAACAACCACTAGTAACAACCAGTGTCTTTGAATCAGTCCTGAAAGGAGTACAGGGATAGAAAACGACACAACAGATGAATCTCTGGAAAAAGAACTAATAAATCCCAACTTCCAACCTTTATATATCAGTTTTTACATATATATCAATTTTTGAACTCAAACCTTAGACTAACATGACATCCTGATGGTCAATCAATTTTCAAAAAAGTGTTAATTAACTATTTCCGAATACTGGGGAAACAGTTTAAGTAGCTGAGGTTCTAAACTGATTCTAATTCCTAAGAAAGTTACTGTAAGGAAAATGAGTTAGCCCTTCAAAAAACCTAACCACCAGATTCAGAGACTCAAATAGACACACACATTTTACACGTAATCATGGGATGTCCTTAATAAACACAATCAGCAGGAGATTCCTAGTCTAGACTTTCTTTGGGGCCCTCGAAGCTTTCTACTAAGAACATATCAAATCTGAGCCCATGATGGTTTATCAGCAAATCACCTTTAAATTACAGGTGAGAGCAGAGCCTTCTGGCTTTATGCCAAGATGAAACATCACATGGGTAGTTCCCATCCCTTCAAGCTATTGCTAAAAATTCTAAGATTCAAAGGATGTCTTCAACCTAAAAAGGGCAAGAAGTCTCAGGAGAAGGTCACAGCTGAACCACACTCAACTTCAACAGTCAATCCATGAGAAAACCAAGCATATTCCAAAGCCTCAGGTGCAAGACAATTACTGAAACTGGGTAATGCCGCCCCCCACCCCACCCTTTCCAATAATTCTTTCAGGTAACTGAAGGTCATTATCAACTAGCCTTCAGAGTGAAGTACAAACTTTTGATAAGATAAACCTTATTTTTCTGTTGAGGTTCTTCCATAGTTGTTTTCTTGATTCAGGTTTTAAACAACCTCCTCATTCGTGTTTAAAAAAATAATAACTGGCCTATTTGTCAGTCTTTTCTCTTTCTCCACCCTCTATTATTCTAAATCCATTCTTTTGTTTTAGAATGCTGTTTGTGACTTCAGATTTGAAACTAAGCATTCGAGATTCTGTGCAGCCACACAGACAGGATTTCAGTTACCAAGGCTGCCAAATCAACAGCTAGTCCGCAGTGCAAAAATCCAGTCCCTACCTTTTTTTTTTTTTTTTAAAGAAATAGATTTTCTGCCTCCATGCTTTTCATTTCCAGGAACAATACTTCTCTCACGAAAAGCAAAGGCACTGATCAGAACTCAGCCTTCCCTCACCCAACACCTCACGTTAAAAAAACACTCCCAGGTCCTATCTTTCCTTACTAGGAACTCCTCATCTTAAAGGATGTTGACAATTTGCCAAATTGTGGCTATTGAGGCATTATTTGCCCTCTTAACACGTTTCCCTGTGTACAGAACTGAGGACTGAAGGAAGACCTGAACAGTGGCGACACAGGGGTAATCCTAATACCTGTGCTTCAAATACCTGCCTGCAAAATTTCTTTCCAACTATCTACAGACCTTCATGTCAATATCCACTCAACTCGCTTGCCAGTTTGTTCTTCCTGGTCTCTCCTCCTATTAAGCTAGCAGGTACACTTGGAACTGTAGCTCCAAACACAAAATCCCACCAAGGGCAAAGGCACAAGGACCTTCTAGATTCCTGCAACTAATACAGATTTATTCTTTTATCCTAATCAGCACATAATAGAAGATACTAAGACCTCATCTCAGATTCTGTGTAGCTTAACAGCATAACATTTATAGTACTTAGTAGAAGAAATCATGAATTCATATTTTTCATGTCTCCTTAATCCTGGGGATACACAGATTTATACAAATGTCCATCCCTGTCCTGTCTCTGTGACACACTATTTCTGTAGGGTGTGGGTTCCATTATCTCAAAGGTTGCTTAAATACCTACATAGGAGTTTAGCAACAACAACAACAACAACAACAACAACAACAACAACAGTGTGTCCTTTATCTCCTGTATCAAAGGGTCAACAGACAGTCAAGTAAACACATTCCCATAGCAATCATATGACACTCATCACCAGAAGAACTTCCTGTAAAAGGCGGCCATGGCCAGGAATCTCCAAAACTAGTGTCTGAATTTCCTCCCGCAGTTTAGGGAATGCCCCTGAAATCAATGAGAACAAGAAAGATGCCTGGGTGGCAGCAGACAGAAAGCTATCATTAGAGTCAAAAGCATTTTGTGCAGATTGCCCTTATCCAAAGGCGCCCGTGTTTTCATCTGCCACAATCTAAATGTCTCAGTATACTTAAATATTTACTTCAATCAACCTACTTCTGGCAGAGAAGCTATGATGAAAAGGGAGATTCCTTCATAATCTGAAATTTACCATTTCCACACTAAAAATGAGTACTTTCTACAGACATTGTCATATTGGTTAAATGGCATCTCTCACCTTCTTCTGACACAGAGACCTGCATTCAGTTGGACGTGGACACCTGTACTCACCCTCCCAAATCCCAGGATTCCATTAACATGACATTATTAGAAGATAGCTATTTTCACAGGTTTTAAATGGAGAGAAGGGGCCTTTTAAGGATTAGTACAAAGTGTCATTTCACTTTAAAGAATGCCAAGTGGAAGTTCACAGAAAAAGTTAAAAATATGAAATCCAATTTCGATTTGCCCGAAATCATACAACTAGGCAGATTCTCCTTCTC
The DNA here is from genome assembly GCF_018350215.1 of Panthera leo. Taxonomy (NCBI): domain Eukaryota; kingdom Metazoa; phylum Chordata; class Mammalia; order Carnivora; family Felidae; genus Panthera; species Panthera leo. Next base: position 93,947,434 of record NC_056687.1, read on the forward strand.
TGTGTATTTTATTTGGGTTACTACTTTTGGCTTTGAGGCATCATTTTCTCTGAAAACAAAAATGATTTTTTTCCTAAGGTGATTTTAATACTAGTTCCTTAATACTTTTTCAGTTCACCTTTATGAACTTAAAGTATTAGGAAACTCAAAAGTATTTGTTTTAGGGGCTCCTGGGTGGCTTAGTCGGTTAAGCACACAACTTCGGCTCAGGTCATGATCTCACTGTGAGAGTTCAAGCCCTGCTTTGGGCACTGTGCTGTCAGCTCAGACCCTGGAGCCTGCTTCAGATTCTGTGTCTCCCTCTCTCTGCCCCTCCCCACCCCCCCCCCAAAGATAAATAAACATTAAAAAAAAAGAAATAAAAATTTAAAGTATTCCAGTTTTCTTCTTTGGAAAAAAAAAGTCAAACATTTTTTATAGTGGGAGCCTTTCTACAAGAGATCAGAGAAAAGAATCCATTAATTTTCTCTCAGACAACCACACTGGAGGCCAAAATCTTTAACCAGGGAAGGGAGAGAGCATTCATCAGTTAAGTGTAGTAATGTTCTAGGGCTTTGTTTATAAGTCCATCATAAATTGCCACCTTTCTTGGACTAGAAAGCTTTAATTGATATATATGTAGTTCAGAATAAAGTAAAGGAAGAGGCAGGCCTATGTGAAAATGCCACCTCACAGAGATTTTCCTGCCCCTAGACCAATGCAATCCCAATCTGACTGAATAATGTCACATTTAAGGCTTGGTTTCCTTGCTCTTTGACTCTACACATTTTCTCATGTTACAAATATATTTACATTTCTCATTAATAAAATCCCTAAGTTGTTAATTTTTTAAATAGAAGAAATTCTATTTTTAAAAAAATAAATAAATTTCCAACTACACCTATGCACAGATTTTTAAATGCTTCCAATCCCTTAAATTATATTCAATTCAGAACAGACATGATTTTTTTTTTTTTTACCAATCCAGTCCCATTTACTTCAAATGCCAGGTCTCCAGTTACCTCTCTTGAATAATCCTACTTACCTATGATTATATTCAAGTTGTACTTATGTGGCTTTCGTGTACATAGATTTTATTTTCTTTCTTTTTTTTTTAATTTTTTAAATTTATTTACTTATTTTTGAGAGAGAAAGGCGGGGGGGGGGGGGGGGGGACACAAGAGACGGAGGGACAGAGAAAGAGGGAGACACAGGACCTGAAACAGGCTCCAGGCTCCAAGCTCCAAGCTGTAAGCACAGAGCCCGATGTGGGGCTCGAACCCAGGATCTGTGAGATCATGACCTGAGCCAAAGTCGGACACTTAATCGAGTACGCCACCCAGGTGCCCCCCCTTTTTTTAATTTTTTTTTAAGTGTATTTACTTATTTGGGGGGGAGCACACAAGCGAAGGAGGGACAGAGAGAAAGAGGGAGTGTAGATTTTATTTTCTAATGTGAATGCAAACTTTGAAGAACCACATTCCTATTTATTTTGTTTACTTAAACCTCTTCCCCCCAATATACTACTTTATATAAGACAGACATTTTTTATTTATGTATGTATTTATTTATCTAATATAATTTACTGTCTTACTGGCTTCCATACAAACCCAGTGCTCATCCCAACAAGTGCCCTCAATGCCCATCACCCACTTTCTCCTCTCCCCCACCCCCCATCAACCCTCAGTTACAACAAACATTTTTTAAAATTCAATCTCTAAAACTATTAACATTGGTCCAAATTTACCCATGTCAAAGTCACTCTAGAAATAGTTACAATTTTATTTTAAAATTATACTTCGTTGTCTTAAAAAGTTAAAGACCCCTCTTGATGCCCTTGCGACCTGAAGAGAATTTACAGGCTTTTATCACATATAATGGAAACTTTCAAACTTCCCTTAACCACTCTGAAACTCAAGAAAAATAACTTAGTATTTTTGTACTGTGATCATTTTTTTTTTAACTAATTTCCACTTCGTTTTTTTAACGAATTAAAACAAAGGAAAACTGTATACATCCACTCTCTTCCTAGGAGCTGCCATTTCATCTTTGTTGAGACGTGCACTCAAGTGGAAAGGCAGGAAAAGCTCACAATTCAGAAGGGAAACACATACAAGCATACAACACAGAGCCATAAAAGACCACGTGCAATTGAGCAATTGAGCACTAAAAGAGAGCTCCATGGGTGAGGGCATGGCTAGGACTCATCATACTCCAAACGGCAGCACAATTCTCTACAATGTACACTCTCTGAAAGCAGTAATTTTTGTTCTGCTCTCTGCTGTATCCCCATGCCTCAAGAACAGTCCAAACAGTGCTCAGCAAGTGTGTGCAGAATAAATACTTGTAAAAAAAAAAAAAAAAAAAATTGTGCAACACATAGTAGACATTACTAGGAAAGAAGACAGGAAAAAGACATGGCAGTGGTTAAATTTTATTTTGAGATTGTATTTCTTCCGGTCACCATTACTTTAAGGTGGGCACAAACTTTAAGTATCTAAGGGCAGATGACCATGATGGTAGTCAAAATATCAAAACAGGGGCACGTGGGTAGCTCCATCAGTTGCGCATCCGACATAAGTTCAGGTCACGATCTCACAGTTTGTGAGTTCGAGCCCCGCATCGGGCTTGCTGCTGTCAGCACAGAGCCTGCGTAGACCTTCTGTTCCCCTCTTTCTCTTTCCCTCCCCTGCTCCTGGTCATGCTCTCTCTCAAAAATAAATTTAAACATAACAAAAAACATTAAAAACTATTTTTAAGAAATTCAAAATATCCAAACACACAAGGAAAACCTTTAAAAAGTAGGGACCTTAAGGCCCTTAAAAGAGAAGAGCTAAAGGCAAATAAGCTAACTGTAGTTGAATTTGAGTTGACTTTGAAGAAACAAACCTGTTCTAGGTTGCTATGGAGCAGTATTTTCTGAACTAGAGGCCAAGACCCATTCCTGTGTCATATAATCAATTTAGTGGGTCACTGACTTTCTTTTCAAAAAATATATAATAGTACAGAATTCCATCACAAAGAATAAAGGCAAGCACGGACTTAACAAAACTTTTGACATTTGATTCAGCTATTACATAAATATTTTTGTGTATGTGTATTTACTGAGCTACTATACCTCAAAGTGTATCCTGGTCAAAATATGTGAAAAAAATACTGCTATACAAAGCCTCTCAACCATGACAATTTGGGTTCAATGTAAAAATGAAAGATGTCAAAAAAAAAAAAAATTAACTGATTCATCGTTAAAGCTGAAGACATTCTGTCAGGAAACCGTGGCACCTGGGGCACCTGGGTGGCTCAGTCAGTTGAGCATCCGACTTCGGCTCAGGTCACGATCTCGTGGTTCATGAGTTCAAGCCCCACATCAGGCTCGCTGCTATCAGCGAGAAGCCCGGTTTGGATCCTCTGTCCTCCCCTCTCTACCTCTCCCCCACTTGCTCATGCCAGCGCGCATGCACATGCTGTCTCTCTCTCAAAACTCAACCAACATGAAACAAACAAACAAACAAACAGAGCACCTGTATGGTTCAGTTGGTTAAGCATCTGACTCTTGATGTCAGCTCAGGTCATGATTTCACGGTTGAGGAGTTCAAGCCCCGAGTCGGGCTCTGCGTTCAGCACCGAGCCTGCTTGGGATTCTGTCTCGCTCTCTCTGCCCCCCTTCTGCCCCTCCCCACCTCAAAATAAATAAAATAAACTTAAACAAAACAAAAGAACTGAAAGAAACCTTAGTGACCACCTGGTCCAATTCTTCCATTTCACTAATCATAAACGTAAAGATACCTCACACCAAACTGGTAGTTAGGGGCACAATGGCTGCTGACCACGTGTCAAGATGTCATACAGGTGGCCTTGACATCAGTTGAAATAAAGAATTAGATGCCCTCCCTGATACCTCAGATCAAAATTCTTTAATGTAAAGCTACAACCAAGTATTTCTGTACTTATCTTTTGACGATCAGATCTACACATTTTCAGGAAAAAAGATAACAGGGACTTCATTTACATATATGTCATTACTCATAGGACTCAGGACTTCAAACATGATAAAAACCATTAAGGAAAAAAAGAAAAGCCTCTTCTTTTGAAGTCTGAGAAGACACAAAGACAAAGAAAAACATTTTTTGACCAAAAAATGCATTAGATAACCCTTAAATAGAAGAAATTCCACCTTGAGGTAAGTTACAAAACTTAAAATCTCTGAAATGGAAATGCCCCTTGCCGCGTTTGGGAGAAATTAACTTCCAGTCTTTGAGTATCTGCAGCAAAGTAGAAAGGAAAGATTTGTGAGACCTGCTCATCCAATTTCTCACCAGTCCAGACCCACCTACATTTTCACCACCCTCCATTTCCTTTCACAAGAGCACAAAATGACTCCTTAGAGCAAATCCCTCAGGAAACAACTACTAACTTCCATGAAAAACCAGCAACAAACATTTAAAATTACATTAATTCATGTTTTTAAGTCACTGTCCAAGTTCGGGAGGCCCGTCTGCCCCTGTATTTTTTTACAGGCCCCGGGCACAAGATGACATGATTTGGGGCAGCCTTTCTTTGTTTCTTCCTCTTCGTTTACTTAGTAAGAAGAAACCCACAGATTCTCTAAATTTAGAGAGTAGAGAAGTATGGAATCTTCAATTTTTCTTATGTTTCATGAAAATCAAGAAGTTCAAGTATAAGTATGCCCCAATTTATCGCACTTCACTTTATTGTACTTTGCAGCTATTGCGTGGGGTTGTTTTTGGTTTGGGTTCTTTTCTTCCCCCCTCAAAGTGAAGGTTTGTGACAACCGTGCAGCAGGCAAGTGTACCGGCACCATTTATCCAACAGCATCTGCTCACTCCGTGTCCCTGGGTCACATTCTGTAACCCTGGCGGGGTTTCAAACTTTTTCAGTATTATTATATTTGTTACGGTCATCTGGGATCAGTGATCTCTGGTGTGATTACTGTGATTGTCTAGGGCACCACAGCCACCCGACACAAGATGGTGAACTTAACCATAAATGTTGTGTGTGTTCTGACCGCTCTGCCAACCAGCCACTCCCCCATCTCTCTCTCCCTCTGCTCAGACCTCCCTATTCCCTGAGACACAACGACATTGAAATCAGGCCAGTTAACAGCCCTACAATGGCCTCTAAGTGTTCAAGTAAGAGGAAGAGTCACAAGTCTCTCACTTGAAACGAAAAGCTAGAAATGATTAAGCCTAGCAAGAGAGGCATGTTGAAAGCCAGGCGGAGCTGAAAGTTAGGCCTCTCGCACCAGTCAGCCAAGTTACGAATGCAAAGGAAAAGTTCTTGAAGGAAATGAAAAGTGCTATTCAAAAGTGAACACACAAATGATAAGAAAGCCTTACTGCTGATATGGAGAAACTTTTTTAGCGGTCTGGATAAAAGATCAAATCAGCGACCACATTCCCTTAAGCCAAAAGCCTCATCAAGGGGAAGGCCCTGACTCTTTTCAATTCTATGAAAGCTGAGAGAGGTGAGGAAGTTGCAAAAGAAAAGCGTGAAGCTGGCAGAGGTTGGTTCATGAGGTTGAAGGAAAAAAGCCGTCTCCATAACATAAACGTACGAGGTGAAGCAGCGAGTACATGTAGAAGCTGCAAGTTATCCCGAAGATCTAGCTAACATAATTAAGGTGGCTACACTAAACCACAGGCTTCGGTGTAGACAAAATAGCCTTATATTGGAAGAAGATGCCATCTAGGGCTTTCATACCTAGAGAGGAGAGGCCAATGCCTGGCTTCAAAGCTTCAAAGGGCAGGCTGACTCTCTTGTTAGGGGCTAATGCAGCTGGTAACTTTAAATTGAAGTCAATTGTCATTGACCATTCTGGAAATCTTAGGACCCTTAAGAATTATGCTACATCAACTCTTACCGTGCTCTATAAAAAGCCTGGATGATAAAACATCTATTTACAATATGGTTTACTGACTATTTAATCCCACTGTTGAGACTTACTGTGCAGAAAAAAAGATTCCTTTCAAAATATGACAATGCACCCCGTCACCCAAGAGCTCTGAAGGAGATGTACAATGACATTAATATTGTTTTTCATGTCTGCTAAAACAACAGCTCTTCTGCAGCCCATGGATCAGCAGTAATTTTGACTTGAGTCTTATTTTTTTTTTTTATTTATTTTCGCGAGACAAAGTGTGAGCAACAGAGGGGCAGAGAGAAAGGAGGAGAGAATCCCAAGTAGGCTCCGTGCTGTCAGCGCAGAGCCTGATGCAGGGCTTGGTCTCACAAACTGTGAGATCATGACCTGAGCCAAAATCAAGAGTTGGACACTTAACCGACGGAGCCACGCAGGCTCCCCTTTCAAGTCTTATTACTTCCGAACTACATTCCATAGCCTATAGGTGTCATAGACAGTGGTTTTCCTCATTGAGCTGGGCAAAGTAAACTGAAAACCTTCTGGAAAACATTCACCATCCTAGATGCCATTAACAACATTTGTGATTCATGGGAAGAGATCAAAATAACAACATGAGCAGTTCTGGAAGAAGTTGATTCCAACCCTCGTGGGTGACCTTGAGGGGTTCAAGACTCCACATCCAAAGCTGTGGTAGAAACAGCAAGAAAATGAAAATTAGAAATGGAGCCTGAAGAAAAGACTGAACTGCAGCAAGCTCATGATAACACTTGAATGGCTGACAGGTTGTTTCTTATGCAAAGAAAGTGGTCTCTTAAAATGGAATCTACTCCTGTTGAAGATGCCCTGCAGATTACTGAAATAACAAAAAATTCAAAATATTACATAAACTTAGTTGATAAAGCAGTGTTTGCGTTAGACAGGATTGACTCCAATTTTGAAAGAAGGTCTACTATAGGTAAGATGCATCCCATCAAAAGCATCCCATGCTACACGGAAATCATTTATGAAAGGAAGAGTCAATCCATGAGGCAAAGTTCATTGTTGTCCTATTTTAAGAAATCCTCACAGCCACCCCAAACTTCAGCAACCACCACCCTGATCAGTTAGTTAGCAGCCATCAACACTGACGCAAGACCCTCCTCCACCAGCAAAAAGATTACAATTTGCTGAAAGATCACGATTAGCACTTTTTAGCAATAAAATACTTTTTTTTAATTTTTTTAATGTTTTTATTTATTTTTGAGACAGAGAGAGACAGAGCATGAGCAGGGGAGGGACAGAGAGAGAGGGAAACACAGAATCCAAAGCAGACTCCAGGCTCTGAGCTGTCAGCACAGAACCTGATGCGGGGCTCGAACTCACGGATGGTGAGACCATGACCTGAGCTGAAGTCGGACGCTCAACCGACTGAGCCACCCAGGTGCCCCAGCAATAAAGTACTTTTTAATTAAGGTATGGATTTTCTTTCTTTCTTTTTTTTTTTTTTTTTAGTGACATAATGCACATAACAGACTACAGTATAGTAAAAACACAACATTCGTACGCACTGGGAAACCAAAACTTTCATTTGACTCACTTCACTGTGATATTCACTTTATTGTGGTGGTCTGGAACCGAACTCACGGTATCGCCAAGGTAAGCCTGCGGTTATGATTGGCTCATGGTTAAAAACTCTCTAATTCCATACACATACATTGTCACACTTTCATACACGCCAGGCAAGAAACTTTTGTTATTGGAAGGAAGTTGGCAGAACAGTGTGAGTAGTGTGACACTGATGACAACATCAATTATGCCAGATGTAGGTCTGCAATAAGCTAACTATCGTTTCCAACTGCTAATCAATCATGTGACTGTGGCCACTAATGGACCTGGGGCCTGCCAAGTTTCATGTGCCCGATAGTTACGAAATAGCTTCCTTTGCATGGGTCTCAAGACAGACTTAAACTACTTTTTTTTTTTTTTCCAGGCCTTAAAGCATAATTCATGCTATCAAGTAGCAAACTAAGATACCTGAGACATCCTCCACCATGAAATCATCCTCTTCTAGCAGGAAGGCAAGATGCTACAGTCATAAGCAACAAATCTCCCTAAAACAAGTTACTAACGTGCAAACACACAAAGTAAAGGGCTGCTCTTCAACAGAACTAGTCTGTCTTTAAATTCGTGACATTTTCACTCTGGGGTAATGTTTCCTGTTTAAGAGGCGTGCAAGGCTCAATCATCCTTCCAAGTCCTTGGTACAGTCTGCTTGTGTGTGTGCAGACGTGACACGTGTGAGCGCACACACACTATGGTTTCTAAGTTACAGAATGCACAGGATTTGGAAACCAAGAACCAGATCTGCACGCTGGCCTAGCATGAGTTTGGAATCGTTGCTCTCTCTAGCACAGCAAAAGGGCCACCTCAGGGGGAGTCACAGCAGTCACGGGTATAGCTCAGCACCCACGTGCAGTCAACTGTATATGACCTCTCTCAAGACAGAGGCACACGTACCATTAAGTGACTGAAAAAATGGGTCCAACAAACATCGATCCATTTGTAGGCAACTATCTCAATACAGCATTTGCATGGTCATAACCTGATGAAGTCGTCCTCCAGAGTCATCATTCTGTGACACCAGCCTTGCTTGAGATGCAGCACAGCATGGTCCTAAGTTCATGAGGGAAGACCTTGTTTCCAGAAAGAGAACAGTTTGGTTTGGGTTTTTTTTTTTTTTAATGTGTTACTTGAGGGACAGCGTGTGAGCAAGCGTGGTAGGGAAAGCAAGAGGGAGAGAGGGAGAGAGGGAGAGAGGGAGAGAGGGAGAGAGGGAGAGAGAGGGAGAGAGGGAGAGAGAGGGAGAGAGGGAGAGAGAGGGGAGAGAGAGGGGAGAGAGAGGGAGAGAGAGGGGAGAGAGAGAGGGGAGAGAGAGGGAGAGAGAGGGAGAGAGAGGGAGAGAGAGGGAGGGAGAGAGAGGGAGGGAGAGAGAGGGAGGGAGAGAGAGGGAGGGAGAGAGAGGGAGGGAGAGAGAGGGAGGGAGAGAGAGGGAGGGAGAGAGAGGGAGGGAGAGAGAGGGAGGGAGAGAGAGGGAGGGAGAGAGAGGGAGGGAGAGAGAGGGAGGGAGAGAGAGGGAGGGAGAGAGAGGGAGGGAGAGAGAGGGAGGGAGAGAGAGGGAGGGAGAGAGAGGGAGGGAGAGAGAGGGAGGGAGAGAGAGGGAGGGAGAGAGAGGGAGGGAGAGGGAGAGAGAGGGAGAGAGAGGGAGAGAGAGGGAGAGAGGGAGAGAGAGGGAGAGAGAGGGAGGGAGGGAGAGGGAGGGAGAGGGAGGGAGAGGGAGGGAGAGAGGGGGAGAGAGGGGGAGAGAGGGGGAGAGAGGGGGAGAGAGGGGGAGAGAGAGGGGAGAGAGAGGGGGAGAGAGGGGGAGAGAGGGGGAGAGAGGGGGAGAGAGGGGGAGAGAGGGGGAGAGAGGGGGAGAGAGGGGGAGGGAGAGAGGGAGAGAGGGAGAGAGAGGGAGAGAGGGGGGGAGAGAGGGAGAGAGAGGGAGAGAGAGGGAGAGAGAGGGAGAGAGAGGGAGAGAGAGGGAGAGAGAGGGAGAGAGAGGGAGAGAGAGGGAGAGAGAGGGAGAGAGAGGGAGAGAGGAAAAAAGAGAGAGAGAAAGAGAAAGAATCCCAAGCAGGCTCCATGCTACTAGTGACATAGGGCTCAAACTCATGAACCAGGAGATCAGGACCCGAGCAAAAATCAAGAGTCAGACACCCAACCAACTGATCCACCCTGGCGCCCCCAGAGAGAATATATATATATATTTTTAATGTTAATTTATTTTTGAGAGAGAGAGAGAGAGACAGAAGAGGAGTAGGGGAGGGGTAGAGACACAGCAAGACACAATCTGAAGCAGGCTTCAGGCTCCAAGCTGTCAGCACAGAGCCCAATGCAGGGCTCGAACCCACGAACCGCAAGATCATGACCTGAGTCGAAGTTGGACACGTAACTGAGCCACACAGGCGCCCAAAGAGGACAGTTCTTAAAGGTCATGTGGAAAGGAAAGCGGGCCAGGGAAAACACAAAAGAAGAGTGATTTTATTTCCTGGCCAAAATAAGGAGAGTTTGTCTATGGAGAGGACATAAAGGCCAGTCAGTCAGTAAACTTACCTAAGCTGTGCAGTCACTACCCAGCACAAGGCTGAGTTAGTTCTAAAGCTTTGGCTAAAAAGGTAGCTACAGAACACGCTCTACAGTGTCCTACATGAGCAAAACTCAACCCAGATGTCTTTAAATAATGCTCACCCATTCCTTAAATCATCATTAAAAGTATAAATGGAGAGTTTATTGGCAATAAGGCAGTTAGAATAAACATGCAAAATCATTCTCAAAGCTATCTTTCATTCTACAAATAAACCGTAATTCTCTTTTCAAGAAGTCAAATCACTTTCTTGTGATACGCGGTTTCCCATCCCTAAAGAAGTTTTCACCAAGTGTAGAAGTCAAAGTCCACAGTAACTAAATGACTCGCCCAACTTCAAACAGAAGCTAATACCAGAGCCAGGAATAGGGTATAGTTGCCTACCATTCCGTACTTTTTGCCTTAAAGTCCCAATCCACTCTCACATCCAATCCTGACTCTCTCTGTTCTCATTTCGCTACATCTGAGAATCACGAACAGGAACCGAGCAAACAAGATTTGTTGAAAACACCCCACAGCCTTCCGAATTCCCAAATGTTTGTGGAAACTTCTCCATACAAACCTTTCAAAGCAGAGTTCCAGATCCAGTACTTAACATCGTAGCTGATATAGCACCTGGCTCTTGGACTCCAAGTCCTTCACTTAAATGCTAATGATAACAGTTCAATCCCATAAACAAAGAAAAGGTCTGTTTTAGAACTGCAGACGTGTTTAATTATGTCTGCTGAGTGGCTAAAGTCCAAAACCTGCCACCATCTGCAAGCTCTGTTGGCTTGCCTGCATTTCAGGTCCCCACCGCTGCTGATGGAAACAACCACTCCGGACCTTTTCATCAACATAAAGAAAAGATTAAAATAATTAGGTTTAAGTGCCTCATAAAGGCTTAGATGAAAGCACATTATAGGAGGCAGCAATACCATAGTTTATGTGGTCTCATTTGAAATGGAACCTGGCTTTATTACCAATGAGTGTACTGGCTGCACGTTGCTAGGTGGGAGTTGTGTTCTGTCAACACAAATCTACCGAGCAGGCTGTAGGAGAAAGAAGAAAAACTCAACACTTCCTTCTTAAGAGCTGCTTTTGGCCCACAAAGTCCATTTTACTGTCTTATCATCTTTCCTTGATGTTAAGCTTGACCAAGGAGCTGGACTCTTTACAAGCCAAGAGCTCTCCTCCAAGGCTGACAAGCATAAGGGAATGTCAAAGCAATTTCTGCTCAGCTACGGAGGAATTAACAAGGGGATGCCTCCAGACGTGGTAGGCCGACCGTGTCTCATGTTAGTGATCAAACAGGATTTTGTTGTTAGGCATTACGGTTTTAAACATTCAGTTAACTGATTTGTAAAAGTATTTTTAACTCATAAGAATCATTGCTATTGAATGATACAATCACTGACTACCCTACTGAGGTCAAGATACTGAGTCATAAAATGCCAAGGAGTTGTCATTTCTCCAGGAAAACGCAAACTATAAATTCTCCCAGGACTCTCAGACTCTAAAACTTCACTGTCCAATACTGGGGCCACTACAGCTACATGTGGCTATTAAAATTAAATAGAATTTAAACTGTCGTTCCTCGTTCACATTAGCCATGTTTAATGTGATTAGTGGTTATCCTACTGGATAACGCAGGCAGGATATCTCCATCATTTCAGAAAATTCTATTGGACAGCAGCGGTCTAAAAGGACACGTTCTCATGGACAAAAACGCAAGGCCTATGAACTAATAGTATTTCACCTTATAAACCAAGTGTGGCACTCTAGCAGAATTGTTAAGGGCTTATACTATGGAGCCCAGCTGTTGAATTCCACCTGACAACTTACGAACTGGGTTGGGACTAGCACCTAGCATCCCTGTGCCTCAGTTTCCTATCTATAAAACAAGGATAGTTACAACATCTATCCCCACAGGACTATGGTAGCAAACAGATGAGTTAGTTAAGCGCTCAGAACAGCAAGTACTAAGCCAATATGTGCTGTTGTTATTATTAAGCCTGACAGTATGCTTCAGAGCCTTAAAAATGCACACCGTTGTTTCTAGTTAATGAGTATTTTGTTCTTTTTAGTATGTGCGACTGCCTGTAACAATCTCCATGCCCTCTCGGGACACTTAAGAGAAAAGATAAGATTAATTAGCCAAAACTTGCTTTTAAGTTTGATTACCTTTCACAAAGTCGGCTCCTCACTTGGAAAGAATAAAGATTATTTTATTTTATTATTTATGATAAAAGTAAAATTCTAATGAATCAATTAATTGATTACATATAAACTAGGCTAGTTTCTCTAACTCAGATTAAACTCGTAGCATATAAACATATTTTTAAAATATATATACGCATATAAATAAAGCCCATAAATCCATTTACTTATTCTATAAAACCCAAGAATTCTCCTTAATAAGCACCTGCAATTAGCAAATACAGTTCTTGAATGGAAACCTACTATTAAAGTTATATCCAACTTACTGAAAATTCCCTACCAGTTGAGCCTAAATGATTGCATGAGCTTAAGGTACACTATTCAGCCTGTTTGAAATAGCTGGGAAATATAAAGGTTGAAAACAAACAAAACGGAAGAACATTAATGGCACTATACAAGAGTTTAAAAATTTATGAAACATCGGGGTACCTGGGTGGCTCAGTCGGTTAAGTGTCCGACTTCTGATTTCAGCTCAGGTCATAATCTCACGGATTGGGAGTCTGAGACCCGCATCAGGCTCTGCGAGGACAACACGGAGCCTGCTTAGGATTCTCTTTCCACCCCTCCCCCACGCCTGCGCATGCACTCACTCAAAATAAATAAGCTTAAAAAAAAAAAAAAAAAAGCTTATGAAATATCTTCATTTTTTCAACAAGAACAATCCAGTCTGAAAAATAAGCTAATTTTTAGCACTACCATGACACGCATTTGTTTGTTACTGTGATTAACTTTTTCCCAGTTTCAGAAAGTTTGTCAGCCAAAAATCTGAAAAGCGCTGATCAGTTAGAAATTGCTTAATCTCAACCACAACTTCATACAGCAAAAATTCCAATGTTTCGTCTGTGAAACTTTTCTAAATAAGAAAATAAACTTTTGAAAGACCTTCTCCGAAAAAATACTGAAATATGTAGAGATTAAATGATAAGAGGTCTGGGATCTGCTTCAAAATATTACAGCGGAAAGTGGGGAAGGGACAGGGTCGTAGAGTGAAACCAGAGAGACCATGAAGTGATGTTTATTTAGACAATGACAAGGACACAGGGACCCACCACTATTCTCTACTTCTGTGTATGTTTGAATTTTTTCAAAATTGCAACTTTTTTTTTTTTAATGTTTTATTTTTGAGGGAGAGACAGAGCGCAAGCAGGGGAGGGGCAGAGAGAGAAGGAGACACAGAATCTGAAGCAAGCTCCAGGCTCAGCTGTCAGCACAGAGCCCGATGCGGGGCTCAAACCCCACAAACCGCAAGACCATGACCTGAGCTGAAGTCAGAAGCCCAACCGACTAAGCCACCCAGGTGCCCCTCAAAATTGCACCTTAAAAAAAAAAAAAACAAAAAAAAAACCTCACCTGAGTAGAAGGTTCTTTTGCTTAACGTAGAAGGTAAGGGGTAAAAATCATAACAAATGTCCATCTGTTTCACGGTCAACAGCCAAGTGCTACAAGTCTCTTCCCCCTTGTCAGCCACTACCGGTGGCAGAATTTATGATTATCCCCAACAACTGGATGCCCCAAGGAGTGTTAATTCTTTCATGTGACTTGGTTTTGGATTTTGTTCGTCTCTTTCTTCACCAATTCCACAGAAAGAAAACCATAAGGTAGATTAGCTCACATTCTCCAGAAATAGCCAAGGGTCTTATAATTCTTGGCTCAAGATGTGCCCCTTTTTTAAGGCTATCAAGAAGCTGCCTTCTGTTGATGGATCTGAGGTTAGTATCTGAACATCTAAAATTACACAATTATGGTAACCTAAGTGATTTCTAACTCCATCGGTCATTTATAAAGTTGCAAAATATTCTACGAACGGTCTCGGAAAATGCTAGCATGGTAGAAGTATTTCACTGTACTTATCATTAAAAGTGCATTAGACACGCACCTACAGATTTTCAGTTAGAGGTTCTTCATTTTTGAGATGATATGAAGCACTGGAAAGAAAAGCGAGTGAGGGGGGTGGAATCTGTTTAAGTAAAAGGCATATTAACTTGTAAGCAGCATTAGTACCCCTCTAAAAATGGTTTCAGGCTATTCCCTTACTTAGAATGGAGAGGAATAAAGAGCCAATTCAATGAAGAGGACTAACTGGAATTGTTAACCAGATTCCACCACTGCTTTCCCAGGGGTGAGGAAACAGGAGTAACCTGGCCAGAACATCCAGGCTCTTCGGGCTGAGGCACCAAGGTGCTCTGAGTGGTGAGTGTGGAAGGGGTCTGCACCGCCCAGGAACTGAGGCTGGCCAGCCAGTTAAAGGACCATGGCAATAACTTCTAAGATTCACCAATTCTTTGAGGAGCTCAACCTTTGCCCAAGAGTGTTAACCCTGTGTTCGCTCACTCTGACCACATAAAAGCCAGCAAACATTTTACAAAACATTTTGCTTAGCTAAGTAGAAGGAATAAATAAATACCAAAGAAATTCTGACTCCAATCCCTTTGAGACAGACAACACATCTAGCCCGAATGAAAGGAGTAGCCGAACAAGGCCATGTCCTGAGGCTTAATTGTGGTTACCCTCTGAAATGGCCCATCAACCTACAGTTACCAGGTCACGGAAGTGGACAATGACGTTTCTCAGCGAAAACACCAGAAGTTGACGCAAGTAACTCTACAAGGAACAATGCAATATGTAACACAGAAAAGATTTATAGAGGAATATGGAGGTTCGGGAGAGGATGTTATTATGCCCTCTCCTCTCCTGTACAACTTACCTATAAAGACCACAACTGCCTGGATTCAAATCCTGACTCCACAACTTGCCAGCCCTCTCAGGGCCACAGTTGCTTCATTTACAAAAAGGAGATGATACAATATCTACCGCATGAAGCTGTGAAGATTAGGTGAAATGGGTATAAAGCACTTAAAACAGTGTCTGGCACATAGCAAGGACTCTATGTTTTATTATTACTATTACTATTATTATTATTATTATTATTATTCTCTTTCCCTACAAAACATTTTTATTCTTGCTATAAATAAGTGCTCCTCAAAAAACATTCTGGCCCACAGGCACTTGGGTGGCTCAGTCGGCTGAGCAACCAACTTTTGATTTTGGCTCAGGTCATGATGTCATGGTTGGTGAGTTCGAGCCCTGCGTCAGGCTCCATGCTGACACAGAGCCTAGTTGGGATTCTCTCTCCCCCTCTCTCTCTGCCCTTTCTGAACACTCTCTTGTGCATGTATAAGAGATAATAAATAAACAAACAAAACTTAAATAAAATTAAAATTAAAAAGAAAAAAAAAACCATTCTGGCCCAAATACCTGCTCCATAGTTTTGAAGGAGAGAACCACACACTAATTTGAGTAAACTGTTTGAGGAAACGGCAGGGTTGAGTACTTAGAGTAGTGGGGCCACACTCAGGATCCTCAAACACGAATATCTTATCTTCTTGTTTCATGTTCTTCTTTACTCAGTCGGCACGGCATCAGCTGACACTAGAGATGTAAGAGGTGAACCTACAGTCCCTCCAGAGGAGCCCAGAGTCCAGTGGGAGAAGAAACAGGTAGGTAATGACAACAGGGTAAAAGAACAGAAGCACCCGGAAAGAGCTGTGGGGGCTATAGCATGGGTTCCACTAGGATGAGCCCGTGTGTTAGGAAATGTAGATTAAAATCTTTAGTACAAAAAAAAAAAAAAAAAATCTATGTCATCACCCTATGACTCAAGGGCAGAAGAAGAGCGGAGAAGACACTCCAAGCAATGGAACACAGGTAGATTCCTGAGCGGCAACCTGACAGGTGCTCATGGGGAGCATGGGTGTGGAGGCTGGGGAAGATGCCCCGAACACTGCCTGCACTCAGGGGCCTTTGGGTAATACCACAACACACAACCTGAAACAGTGATAATCCCACATCCTCTGTGTGGGGGGGATCTAAAAAAAGGTATTCTACCATTAATTCTCAGAGGAGGTCTCTTCAAAAAAAACATGAGGGGGACACTCCTTCATATGTACTTAATTAGTCATGAGGGCAAGTAGTAGGGAAAATTACTGGGTTCCCAAGGTCTACAAAAGAGCTGGTTCTAGAGTACGACCTCCTGGCCCACAAGTCACTATGAAACTACAACCTCCTATACACTCTGTATAGGCCTCATGTAATTTTCTTAAAGGGCGATGACCTTCCAGTCCCCTGATACGGGTACACTGCAGCGAAAACCCAGCAGAGAGTGTTTTTAGATACAAAATTCCTGGGGCGCCTGGGTGGCTCAGTCGGTGGGGCGTCTGACTTCAGCTCAGGTCATGATCTCACTGCTCGCGAGTTCGAGCCCCGCGTCGGGCTCTGGGCTGACGGCTCAGAGCCTGGAGCCTGCTTCAGATTCTGTCTCCCTCTCTCTCTGCCCCTCCCCTGCTCGTGCTCTGTCTCTGTCTCTCTCACAAATATGAAAAATAAAACTCAAAAAAAAAAATTTTTTTTTTAAAAGATACAAAATTCCCGAGGTAAGTGTGGCTCTCTGACTCACGGTAGGCACCTGTTTTTCTTAACATACGCAACACTAAGAAAAGGTACCTTTATTTTTATGTTCTTTGATAAAACAACAGCATTAATGTGGCATTCATAATTGTAATAAAGTAACAGGAACTAAAAGGAAAGCCCCAATCTGGTGCCTTTGTGAATGTGGCAAAGCCTCAGAGATCAGATTTACACGAAGCCGCACTAACCCACCTCCGCTCCACTTTGATCCTTCCCATCAAAAAGGTAGCAGGACTTCAAAAAGCACATCAACTGGAACGGAGTGTTCCTGCAGGTTAGGACCCAATCCCAAAAGAACTCATGAACTGATTACAGTACCATATAATAGAGAAAACTAATACTGCCTGAACAATATCTAAACAGCAGATTTAAAAAGATGACGAAGAGGCGCCTGCATGGCTCAGTCGGTTAAGCGTCTGACTTCGGCTCAGATCACGATCTCACAGTTCATGGGTTTCGGCCCCACGTCGGGCTCTGTGCTGACAGCTCGGAGCCTGGAGCCTGCTTCGGATTCTGTGCCTCCCTCTCTCTCCGCCCCTCTCCCGCTCGTGCTCTGTGTGTATGTGTCTCTCTCTGTCTCTCTCAAAAATAAATGAACGTTAAAAATAATAATAAATAAAAAGGCAAAATTAAGAAGCAGAGTAACAACCTGGAGGAGGATTCTGGAAGCTCATGAAGACTGAGTCAGGAAAAAGTCCTAACCAGGCCTCAGGTCTGCACAGAAAATCAAGTGAGAAACGACTCCCCGCAAAGCAGAGACTCGGGAGCAGCTACAATCTAAGCAAAGGGAGAGCTGGCACGAGCCCCAGGTGAAGGAGTACTGTGTGCTTGCTTAACTGAAGAACACAAATCCTCATGCTTTTCAATACGAGTGCTTCAAAACAGCTACCTCTGTCAAACACCTGGACAATCAACTGAGAGGACAAGAATCAAAATTACAGATGTTTTGTCTTCAACCTACATACCGATATCTCAAAAGAGATCAAAATTCCTTTGTGGGGTCTGCAAACCGAATGTCACTTCCCCATGAGTAGCACTGTCTTCGAAGACAGAAATTGTGTTAGTGTTCTTCAAACTCACTGAATTACACAATAACCACAAGAGTAACTGAACACAGTGCGGGAGCAGAAGTCTGCCTGTAGGCTTAGGTCTTAATCTGAGCCTTGTGACCAAGCTTTACTAAAAGGCTCAGCTTCGACAAACCCCCGGTTTCCCAGAGGAAAATGAGCTTTCGTTCCTGAAGCCTGTGGTCACCTCGAACCTGAAAGGGCAGGATACTTGCAATAAATTCCTCCAAAGCTGTATAAGGGCAGACAGCAAAAGAGAATGATCTTGTTATTATCTTGGGCAGATATACTCTCTCTCTGAATGTTTTCTCATTTAGAATATAGGAATCACCTCATTCCCCTTCCAGGACTGACACGAAGGTACATAAACAAGGTCATGTGTGGAACTTAAGCTCTAGTGCCCAGGAGAGCAAAGCATGGTAACTGTTGGTCAATGCCATGACTTCTTCCCAGCTCATCGCCCCAGACCCCACCTCCCACCCAATACTGGAACACCTATACTTCGCTGTTACCCTATCAGCCACAGAATTATGGGGAAACATGAAAAGAGATAAGTAACACCAGCTCCCATCAGAGATGGGCCAAACGACTAAGGAAAGCCACCAAATAACAGTTGTGGGCTAACAGCCAGTTTATCACAGAAGCACACACAACCCAAATGAAGCCTCTGACCTGCATTTCCCAAATCAGCTCGAATGGCCCTTGGCATATCTCCGCATTCCAACTCTTCATGCATCCTTGGTAAATACTAAATATCAGGGGTACTGAGATTGACAAAGCAAGTATATGGACCACATATCCTACCTCGATACCACTGTCACCAAGAACAAATGTATTCCAAATATTAGATTCCATAACTCTAAAGCAACATTTTCTTCTACTCACTTCCTCAGGGAAAAATAATTAAACATAAAAACTTCACAGAGGGATAAAGTAAGAAGTCAATGTTCTAATATAAACATGACTAGCCCAATTCTATCACTGCAATATACTCTTTGACTTCAGTACAAAAATCTTTTCTGACCATCTGGAGCTACTCTAGGCATGAGGCCAAAACTTTGCAATTCCTTTTCAAAGTAAATGACAGATCAGTAACTGCCACGTTGCTAATGCACAGCAGAAAGGAGCACCTCATATCCTAGTCAGTGTTCCCTGGGGTTTTACACATGTAGTAAAAACAAAGTGCTTCCACATAAATCTGCCCGCTTACCAATATCCCATGTCACTTCTGAGCAAGACAGCATTTTTAGGGTACAATCCTATCACCCAATTTCACAGGCAGAAGTAGGACCTTCTGCAGGTTTCACTAAAAAGAGCCATCTCTCAACTAGAATGAAACCTATGTATGTCAATATTTCAGTTCTCCAGAAATGGCACATGGGAATCCCCTAGAAATATGGAGTCTGTCCCCTGCAGTGACTGAGACGTCTTTAAGATCGCAATAAACATGGAGTCACATAATACACAGGGCAACAGGAGTGACCCCAAGATCACTGGTAATCTATAAAGTTGGTGCAGACCTCTTTTTCAACCCCCTTGACCAACCAGCAGGATCACTTTCTTCATTCAACCAATAAGCCAGAGAGCCGATTACATGCCAGGTACACACAGTAATGGTCAATGGAAACTGAACTTCTCAACACCTCTGCAATTTCATGCACTATGCTCATCATAAGAGCAACCTGAAAGCTGAGAGACTTAAATTTGGCAATCTTCCCTGGAGCATACTGAGTAGAAAGATATTGACCAGCGATGGCTATGGACTTCCTACAAATATTTTCCTCCAGATTTCAAAGACATGAAAGTTATCTCTAAAGTCACACTTTCCATTGGGAAACTAGCTTACCCTTTCAAGAAAAATATTTTAAAACTGAACAATCTGAAAATGTATCTGGTAGCAGGCTGTTTCTTACAGAGATAAGCTATAAGGAGTTTTACGGAACAGTAAATAGTAGCTAAAGACTGATTACAAAATTAAACTGCAGACAGATTACAAATAAATAGAAAATAGGCTACTACGGGTCTCTCACTCCCCTGATGAACAAACTCTTCCTTGAGGATGCATTCAGATTCAGAGCTAAGAGAGCTGGAAAACTCATTAGAGATCTTTCCACCCTGATTCTACCTACTTCACCTCTTAGAGAAGTTATTTTGTGTGTTTGCCTTCAAAGGATCATGTCATCATTACCAAATTATTCATATCTGAGTATCCTGATACGGATACTCATTTGGAGCCAATTCCAAATGGAACCCTTTTGTCCTGTCCTGAGATTGCTGAAGAGATGGACAATCTTATCTGGCACAGTGGCAAGAGAATTCAGATACCAGTAAGAAAACAGAAGCAGAAACTTTAAAGCAGAAACCTCAGCACAGGAATGTATAAGGAAGATTCTTTGTCCTTAGTCATTTGGAACAGAAGAGAAAGAGAAGTGAATGCTGACAGAATTACCTTTCCCGAAGGGTTTAAGAGGCTCAAGTAGAAATTCCAAAGCAAGTATCACCATCAAAGGAAATTTCTGATTTCTGGGAGGAATGGAGTAGGAAGAGAGGGCTTCAACAACTGCAGGATTCTGAACAGGAGGAAGCCTTCTAAAGAAAAGCAGGACTTTCTGAAGACATCTTGGGGTGAGGCGGGTGATTTGGCAAAATGCAAAGAACAGACCACAAGTGAGAAAAGACCAAGAATGCTATGTAATTTTCAGGTGCTATGGAACACCGGAAGAAAAATGGGAAACATACACAAAACTCAAGGCTTGCCTCAGAAGTATTTAACAAGGAGGAAAGGGAACAAAAGCTACAAGGAAGCAAGTAATGACAATGGGTCACTCAAGAGAAATCTTAATGATCTAAGGAGAATAAATGAGTTTTTGCAGCAATAGCTGATATAGTATTTCGACTTCTTTCAAAGGAGTTACCAATAGTTAATATTTTAAAGAGGGAAACTATCTTTTGACTCCACCTAAATCACTTAGGTCTTTCATTCGTTCTCCTCTCTTTTTGATCTCTATTAGTTATTCACTTAGTTAAGATTATATTTATTTTCTCTCAGGGGTGCCCCAGTGGCTCCATCGATTAAGCGTCCGACTCTTGGTTTCGGCTCAGGTCATGATCTCATGAGCTGTCAGTCCAAGCCTCACAACAAGCATCCCCTCATGCTTAGTATTCTCTCATTCTCCCTCTTTCTCTCTCTGCCCCTCCCCTGCACTCTCTCTCTCTCTCTCTCTCAAAATAAATAAATAAACTTAATACAAATTGTATTTTCTCTCAGTGCTATAGGGGCATCAGGAAATAACAGAAATTAAAATGAGAGAAAGATGAATGAATGAATGAATGAATAAATGAATGAACAGACTGATGAAAAGAGTACTTGGAAATACTGTACATAAAATCAGCCCTGCTCAAATTGCAAAATGTCAATCATAATGCTTAAAGAATCATCAAGTAGTGATAAAGAGAAAAATCCCACTTTCAGGAAAGAGAAAAGTAGCAGATAACTGGGGAACTAGAGACAGGTAACAGGCATGAGCACAGGGGGAACTTGCCGAGCCAGACAAGAAAAAGAGTATTATTTACAAATGGCTGCAAGGAGGAGTGGGGGGAGTGGGCGGGGATTGACTCCTGACAGTAATGCCAGCAGGGCACCAGCTTCAGATATCTTTATTGCATCACAAGAAACTGTTAAGAAGGAAGTAAAACTGCACAAACTTAACCTCAGTACCAGCATGAGCATCTCATGCAACCACTTTTCTCAGTATCCCTAAACAGGCAGACATTCTGATACAGAAAACAAATTATGATTTTTGGTAATTATCCCCTGGTACCAGGTTCACGCATCATGCGTAAGTTTGTGGAACCAACAAGTTAATCCTGGAAGAAAGATCAGAGATCTCTTTGGTTCTTTGCTCCAACTTAGTCAAGATTGTGTAACTTGTACACACATAATCACTTCCTGCCCACTGAACAAAGCAATTAATGGACTGGGCACAGTTTCTGAGATGATTAAGGGAAGAAATCAACCCAGCCATGTCTCACTGCAGTTCATTTTTTAAAAAAACAAGAAACAGGAAAATACAGATATCATTGTTTTGTTGAATAGTGGCCATTCTTTCTTTACATGAGTTTCCTCCCACAAACAGACTGTAAATGACATACTGGGAAAAGAATTTGCTTCAAAATGGCTCTAACAGGGGCACCTGGGTGGCTCAGTCTATTAAGCAGCTGACTTGGGCTCAGGTCATGATCACGCAGTTCATGAGTTCGAGCCTCACGGTTTGTGGGTTCGAGCCCAGCGTCGGGCTCTGTACTGACAGCTCAGAGCCTGGAGCCTGCTTCGGATTCTGTAACTCCCTCTCTCTCTGCCCCTCTGCTGCTCACACTCTGTGTGTGTCTCTCTCTCTTTCAAAAATAAGCATTAAAAGAAAAAATGGCTCTAACAAAACATCCACCATCCATATCCTGCATTCGTTATTAAAGACTAATGTGCAGACTCTGCCATTTTGGAAGGGAAAAATAAAAACTGATAAACATTTACAAGTTCAGAAGCATGGACCATTCATACAGGATGGAGCCTACAGAGGAAGAAGTACCAAATCAAAAAGGAAGGAGAGAGAGAAAGGGAAAGAAAAGCAACTATGGCTCCCAGTCATGGCTTCGATGACTTCCCAGGGCTGGTTCCATGACCTCAAGAGGTCCAGGAACACTTTCCTGACCAATGAATCCAACCTTTTGCTTAAGATGGTTTGAGTGGGTTTCTGCTATTTGCAAGACAAGTAATTCTGGACTACTATTCAACACCAAAAATCTTTCAATCTTCATGTATTTTCAAGCATCTCAGTTATTTTTTTTCAAAGATCTGATTTTTAAGTAATCTCCACACCCACGATGGCACCCAAACCTACAATTCCGCTATCAAGAGTCACACACTCCCCGACTGAGCCAGCCAGGTGCCCCATCTCAGTTACCGTAAAGTGAAAATCTCATATACTTCCAAGAATTAGAACTGGAACACAGCTTTAAAATTAATACCAAACAAGTTTTCTCCTGCTTCAAACACAATGGGCTATCGGTGTCCATGTGTTGCTCTGTTAAGTCATTTATTCAGTAAACACTTAATGATTACTTCTTGTTGGCCAGGCACTGTATTAAACGAAAAAGGAAAGTGTCCCTGCCCTCAAGGAATTTGTCAGTGAGGAACACAGAGGGAAGTTAGAAGTGTCTCTGCTCCTCTCCTTGCCTCGACGCTTGGGCTCAAACACTACTTCTAACTGAACTAAAGGCTCCCTACTAAGCTTCTGGTACTGGTTCACGCAACCCATCAGTTCCTCTAGTCTTCAACTTCTAAAGGGGAAATGAAAAGTATGATGTGGGCCTGCAGGGTTTTCTCTCACCAAAGTGGGTAATCAGCCTCATGACCTAGGGGACACCGAGGAAAGCTTGGGCATGGGTCCAACTCACAAACATGCCTTACCCTCTGTCTTCTATCACCACCAACTCTCACCTGCATGCCACCGACAACTGCCACACCGGTGCCCCAGAGCAATGGGACTGACATATAAAAGAGGGACTTATCATTTCTAATTAAAATCCACCACCTTTCACTTTTTCTTTCAGATTTTATTTTTAAGCAACCTCTACAACCAACATGGGGCTCAAACTCACAAAGCCGAGATCAAGAGTTGCACGCTCTACTGACTGAGCCAGTCAGGCACTCCCACCAGCTTTCATTACTTATGCAGAGGTTCGTTACAAAATTGAGTCATGAGAATCCTAAGAGAGAACATTCGAGAATTAAGTGTCAACTGGTTCACCGTGAGGGTCCTCCGTTGAAGATGGAAGCCCATTGTGGAACATTAATAAGCAACAGTCAATTCAAGCTAAAGATCTCCCACAACTAACAGGAGCTGACTACCTGGCTAAATCTTCACATGCCTGCAAATCCAGATATGTATTCCCTAAAGATATAGGTCAAAAGATGCATAACTGGTTTAAAACATTTCAAAATGAAGGTTCTCACTAACTACATCATTCAAAAGAACAGAGGAAGGAATAAGTGCTACATGGCTTCTATTTGTCTAAAAGTTTTATTTCACTAAGCTATAGATAAACATCCTTATACGCAATCATCCATCTAGTATCCTGGAAAAAAATATCATTACGCTAAAGGTTAAGCAAGTTTATATAGGCTATCAGCTGTAATGTTTTCAATGATTACTTTTCCACGGCAAAACACGAACTGCGTTACTGATTAAGAAAAATAAACAATAACGCCTAACTTGTATCCCTGCCCTGATTTCTTGCCAAACTTAAATACAGCAGATGTATTTCCAATAAACAGGTTAGACAATCTACAACAAATTCTAGCTAGGTGGTCAACAATCCATACAACCACTTCAAACCTAAATGCCTAATCATGAAAACAATTTTTCAGCTCGAAATGATCAACTCCCAAACACTCTCTGAATATCAGATGAAATTCTCAAAGTCATTTAACTCTATTTTTACATGTAAGTTTCAAACGTCCCATGCCATAGGGTGCAATTAGTGTCAGGAATCCAAAGAACTAATCTCAAGAGCCATCAAAAAAAAAAAACAAAAAAAACAAAAAAAACCTGGGAGAGTCTATGGCTCCTATGGAAAAAGCTAACAGAAAGCCATGTTTCTTTTACAAATGAAATTACAAATATGGATTTTAAAAATGTCCCCCAGATATGTTCTACAGCACGATACTGCCAAAATGTGTTTTACAAAACACACATACAAACTATACGTACTACAATTACCATGAAAGAATCCCCTACTTTGCTTATTCTTGTGCATAATTATAGTGACAAATGAATGAGGAAAATAAATGTTATGCAAAATGCTGGTATTGATGACAACCAGAAGCAAAATGTTAGGAGCCAAAGAGTCACCACTGTAGGCGAACTGCTAAAAGGTTTTAGGAATTAAGACAAAGAGAAAGGACAACATTCAGAAAAGCTCCCTTGGTTCACTGTTCTCTTCCTATGAAGATGTTACAAACTCCTTTCTCACAGATGGTTTCAGGAAGCAAAGAAAAAGCTGTAGGTATAGTCGATAACAAATATGATGACCTTCAATTATAGTGCTTCAGCTCTGGAACGCAATTAGTTAGTTCTGTTGCACACGAACTACACATCCATTCAAGTAGAATGATTTCTTTTACCTCCTCTGGAGGCAAAGCCTGACACATCTCCTTCTTCTAGCGCTGGCTACTCCTGATGTTAAGGAAGTCCCTTCAACTTAAGACCTTCCTTTCACCACGTGTTTCTGGGAAAATCCAATTGCTTTTGAATGTCTTAGAATAATGAATTATATGGGACGCCTGGGTGGCTCAGTCAATTAAGCATCCTGATTTTGGCTCAGGTCATGATCCCAGGGTCATGGGATCGAGCCCTGCGTTGGGCTTCACACTGAGCCCGGAGCCTGCTTGGAATTCTCTCGCCCTCTGCCCCTCAACCTCCCACCCTGCTCATACTTCCACTTGCTCTCAAATAAACACGTAACTATATAAAAGAACGAATTATATACCAACTGAGAATCTGTAATAGAACACGCCAAAAGAGCAAATATCAAAATAGCGATAAAGATCTTCTGCCTTATTTTAAAAAAAGATATAGGAAGGACATCAACTTGGTAAACAAATAAAAATCATCTTTTAAAAGATCTTCTCAAAACCAAAAACACAAAAGAAGTCGTGGAAACCAAGTGAGCTGTGAGATTAGGAAATGTAACTCTGAAAGGCAGTATGACTAGGATGTGCAGGGACAGGCTCACATATTTTCTCTGTAACATTAACTAATACCAACTTTTTCTTCTTGTTACTGAAACCACAAAGTAATTGATTGCCCTAATGAATAAACAGATTTTCCTCAACATGAATGTTGCCTTTGAAAAGCGAATTTATCTTCTGAAAGAAAGCTGTGACAAAGCCTTCCTTCAAGCAAGTTTCCAACAGCCAGTGGGAGATGTGAGAGACTGGGCAGTCTGCAAACCTGTAGTGAACAGTCTAGAAGGGAGCAAGTTCTGACACTATTCAGAAAGCTTTTCTACGCACCTAACTTGCAGAAATCCATTCATGATTTCAATGTGGATAAGGGCCAAATGTCCCTACAACTGAGATTAAGATTATCAAGTTTTTTTTTTTTTTCCCATGACATTGTTCTTCTCCCAGCCCAACAGTCAACTTGTATGCTGCATTGTATGATTTTTTTTTTTTTCCTCTCCCCGCAAGTTAGAAAATTTAATTTTCTTCGTTTCCAGCCAGGGGCCACTCAAACAAATCTAATGGGTGTAGACAGCATTTCCTGCCTACTGTAAGAAAATAATAGGATTGCCATTATTAACATGGCCTGAGGCATGCACTGAGGTGGGGCACTGAAGAAACTGACCTTTAATTTTCATCAGTTAGCCAACACTGACTGCCTGGTTTTTGTTTTTGTTTTTCTAATAAAGGTGAAGGTTATTTTTTTTCTCCAACACGAAGGTCTAACACTGGCTCATTCACTCTCAGGGAGCAAGCCAGGCTCCAATCCCTATTATCCTTTCCATTCAACGGTGTTTATGTCTAGAAAAACCCTGCCGGTACACAACCAGCTAAAACTCAGTTTTGTTTTTCTTCTCTTACTTTGTTGGACCTAGGCTTCCAATCTGTAAGAAGCTGGTGAGGTTTAGGTTCTGCCAAAACAGAGAAAACTATTCACAGACACTCCGCCAAATAAAGAAATGAGCATCCCAAGAATGAGCGGCAAGGGTGGCTAAGATTTCCAGAAATACTTCAAGGTCTCAACCTGCAGGGCACTGTTCCCCAGCAGTGGCAGTGTGATGCCATTACAGAGATGAGGGACACCGTCTGAGGCGCTGACCCAGAGATGAAAGGCAGGTCTGGGGAGCCCCATGGTTTCACCCACCGATGTCAAGGCCTGATCTTCTCTCTTAAAAATGGTTGGAACAACATCCACAAGAAAAGGGAGAGGGAATGAGAGGGAGGGACTCTGCTTTATTACAACTCCCCTTTGATCCTAGACTTTAGGAGAGGAAGCAGAGCTGTCATAGCTCTACTTAAAAAGGGACAACCTCTCTTTGAGGGGGCAGGGAGGAAGAAAAACACTGGTAGGAGCACATGTAATAATTAAGTACTGCCTGGCGTTCAGACATGCTTCTTTTTCCCCCAAAGGGCTTCTTACATATATTATTTCATTTTATGCCCGCATCACCTTACTAAGGCAAGCAAATTAATGTATGGCTTTGGAGAGGAGATACAAAGCTGTCCCATAAGCAAGGATACTCAAGGAGTCAGTGGCAAGACCAAGAGAAAAATCAATGGCTTATATTCATATCCACCTAAAATAACTGGGAACACTTTTAAAATAACGATCATCCTATTAAGAAGTATGTCCAAGAGTTAAATGACTGTAGTCAGTGAATAAAATAAAACAGCAGCCATCACTTGCTAAGCCCTGGCTCCAAGCTCTGTGCCAAGCCAGAGAGTCCTAACAATTCCTGTTCAAAAAGCCACTGAGACTGAGTAACTTAATCAAAGTCAGACTTTGCAATCTGCAGTGGGGTCTCATTCCCCAGAGCACATGGGTTCAGTCACTCCTCGACAAATGACAATTAAGGATTCACCTTTTATCAAAAACATGAATTCCAAATGAAATGAGTAGTTTCCCATGTCCTGCCAACACAAAAATCGTGTGGAGAATCTGCTTTTACAGACAGCAGCTCAACAATTCCCAAGGAGAATGATTTCTCTTAAACCTTAAAAGAGGTTTCCTTTTCGTCTAACCTACCTTGCAATTAAACTTTCTAGAAAATCATTCTACGCTTTTTCATGAAAAATATTATGAAGCTATTTCTTGAAACCTGTTGAAGGCACACAAATACAGCAATCTGTGTTATAAACACTTAAAAAAAAAAAAAAGTTCTCCATTCACCTGCCAAGCAGAACGTCTGACAGTAAAACTGTCCCTCTACTGAACTCATGGATGACTCAGTGGAAACCAGAATGTGGAAAACTTGCCACCCCACATGAAATATAATAGGAACAAACTCGCTCACCTTTGTGGGGCTACATCCTTCCCAAACCCTGGCCTCATCTCTTCAGGCCTACAATCCCTGCTTCTCACAAAAAGCGAAGAATAAAAACTTTCAAGACTTGAAAGTTCATGGCAAACACCTGGGACCCCGAATTATTCCAAATGAAATGAAGCTAAGGGGACCTAGTAGAGAAATGTATTTGAATCCTTAATTCTCTCTCCTTTTAGCCAACTACTAAGCCCTGGTAGGTCTGAACAAACTTCTGAGAACACCAAACTAAACTGAGAGGATCAGAAAGCGAAACAGAAGTAGGAAGTGGCATTGTTTCCATGTGTAAATTTAATAGAACAAGCAGCAGGCAAAATCTAAAAAAGGTTTTAAAATTCTTCAGATAGTTACAGGTATCATCAAGATGCAGTGAAAGCCACGGCCCAGTAATCACATAGCAGGATTAAAATATGTCAAAATCAGACAGACCTGGAAATAACTGGGTTTCTTCACTAATGAAGAAATTTTAAGTTAAATGAAGATACCTGTTGCTAGTTAAAGCCTGAAGTAAAATACAAGGCCTTTCAAGTTGCTACCCATTTCTTCTCCATCCTCCTTGAAAAAAAACAAAAACCAAAAACAAGAACAAAAAAAAAGAGAGCATTTTAACAATTGAACTTACTTCCTAAGAGGCTCAAAACTACAGACTGTATAATTTCTTCGAACAGGAGTCTACATACATGGGCAAGCTAGCTATAGGATCCCTTCACCCAAAATTCAGTAAATTTCCACCTTTCGGGTGACGGTGGCAAAAGTGCACAAGGGCTGGACAGAAGAGGAGGGTCCAAGCAATTTAAAACAAAAATAAGGAAATAAGATGCCCAAATCCTAAAATAAACACATTCCTTTTTTTAATAGCTGCTTTAAACTGTTCTCTTCGAACCCTAAGGTATAAAATAGGTTTTTTGTTTTTTTTT
This sequence comes from Panthera leo, assembly GCF_018350215.1. Lineage (NCBI taxonomy): Eukaryota > Metazoa > Chordata > Mammalia > Carnivora > Felidae > Panthera > Panthera leo. Next base: position 93,976,207 of record NC_056687.1, read on the forward strand.
TTAAATTTTTTTTTCAACGTTTTTTATTTATTTTTGGGACAGAGAGAGACAGAGCATGAACGGGGGAGGCGCAGAGAGAGAGGGAGACACAGAATCGGAAACAGGCTCCAGGCTCCGAGCCATCAGCCCAGAGCCCGACGCGGGGCTCGAACCCACAGACCGCGAGATCGTGACCTGGCTGAAGTCGGACGCTTAACCGACTGCGCCACCCAGGCGCCCCTAAAATAGGTTTTTAAAAGTAAGTATTCTTGTTAGTTGCAGCCATGGTAATCTGTGTGTGAGCACCTGCCGTCAGCAAGCCTGAGAGTTGGGCTAAGACCGAGGCTTCCCAGTCTCCAGCTTTCCAAAGAGGAGGGCACTCAGGCAGCCCAGCTTGGGGCAGTACTTCTCCGGACGGTTTCCCATTCACAGCCTCCCTCCTGGGCCGAAGAGAAACAAGAAAAGGTTCAAACAGCCCTCCCCATTCTGTGGCAACACACGCTCCAGAGAAGCACACGGCTCCTTTGGGGCCGGGGAGCATTTCCGGGAAGGAGCAAGAAGTATTTGGATGAGACAGCCTGAGAGCTCCATCATTAATTAGCCTCTTAGCCCGCACAGCCCCACACAAGGAATGAAAGAAAGCAAGTCGGGCCCCACTTCAGAGCCTTGTCCTGAACTCACCTCAGTGAGCTCACTTTCTAAAGATGGAGTAGAGAACTAAAGGATTTCTAACAAAGGAAGCATTTAGGGATGCCAGCTCCCCAGGTTTAGCCTGGGCCGTCTGGGAAAGCACAGGGCTCCTCTGAATCCTGAGGTCACCTTTCATTAACCACAGGGGCTGCTGCTTTGAGCTCAGAGATGAGGTTCGCTCTAGTCAGTTCTGTGCTGGTTCCCTCCCTGTGGTTGCCTCCGGAGCAACCCAAACACCACAAACTACTAGCCTCCAAAGGAGAGAAAGGGTTAGTATTCGGAGAAGCAGGCTCTGCTTTTCCAGGTGCAAATTAGAAGCACAGGATCTTGCTCTGTGCAAAGTAACTTACATGAAAGGCTTCAAGGAGAGGGATGCAAGTAAGATGAGCAAAACTGAACCACCACTCAGTGAAAAACCTCTCAGTTTCTCAGACGTCCGAATAAGACAAAAACGTCACTACCATTTCCTAGCCCACTGCTCTAGATTTTTCCCATTCACTACATTGAGTTTCTTATATATTACTTTCTACCAAGTATAATTTTCTTCTCTGGTTTCTCTCATCCTAGGGTTAAGTTGCTATTACAGAAAACAATTTAGGAAAATCTCTCTCTTGGGAAACATCCAGAATATCATAATTGTTTCAAAAATAAATTTTAGGCTTCTGGGCAATAGACAAGTTCAGCACATGGAAGGCCTTCAACTAACACTTGGCTTTAGAACCCAGCTCACTACATTGGAAACACAACTGGACGTTATTCCAAGTCGGAGATACAAATAAGATATTTCATGTAAACTACTGAGAAGCAGTGTAATGAAGCTGAAAAAAGTTCTGGGATCAGTCTAGGTGATATTCTTAACCTCGAACATGCCTTCTAATCTTCAATTCACTTACCATTTCTAGGGCACCTGGTATGCACCAGCTTCTGCTGTAGATACTGGTAACACATACAGAAAAACAAAATAATATCTACCTTCCAGGGCTAGTTTTTTTAATATGGCATATATATATATATATATATATATATATATATATATGTCTGTATGGAAATGCCTGGCATGTGGTAGGTGCTTCACAATTGCTGGTCACTACTATTATATTTCACATCTGACTTGTGGTCACAGAGTGTAAGTTTAGCACACAAATGACAAGTGTCCTAAGCCAGTTTCTATATAAAACTGCCAAGAGCTGGTTATTGTTTTACCCTAAAGAATATGAGGATAGGGGGAGCCTGCGTGGCTCAGTCAGTTAAGTGTCCAACTCTTGATTTCAGCTCATCCCATGGTTCGTGGGATCAAGCCCCGCATCAGGCTCTGCACTGACAGCACAGAGCCTGCTTGGGATTCTCTCTCTCTCTCTCTCTGCCTCTCTCTTTCTCAAAATAAATAAATAAATATTTTTTTTTAATAATAATAAAATAAAGACTCCCAGATCCCACCCCAGACACAATGAATAAAAGCTCCCTTGCACCATCCACCCCACTCATGCTATAATACTTTAAAGATTCTTCTCTTCTCCAGTATACTTTAACTCCACCTAAAATAGCTGAGGCCATTCTCCTCAAGTTTCTACGACATGCTCTTTGACCCTTTCTCCATGGCTTAGTTTTACACCAAACACTTTGGCCACTAGTCTAGCAGAATCAACTACCTCAGCTGGGCCCCCAATATCTTAGCAAGGCACATTTTGGTTTTTTTCTATCCTTTCATGTCACCCTTCTAGAATGTCCCTGTAAATTGATCATTTTAAACTACCACAAATCCCTGAAAAGTTACCTTTTTCATAAAATAACTTTTAAGTTTTTATTTTGAGAGAGACAGACAGCACAAGCAGGGCAGGGGCAAAGCGAGAGGGAGAATCCCAAGCAGGCTCTACCAGGGCAGAGCCCCACACAGGGCTCGAACCTGTGAACAGTGGGATCACAACCTGAGCCAAATTAAGAGTCAGTCGCCCAACCGACTGAGCCACCAGGCGTCCCATAAAATAAATTTCTTAATTTATAATTCCCAAACTGAGTCCCAATAGATAGGCAAAATATATACAATCAAGGACCACATTTTTAGGGAATAGAAATAGAAGCTGTTTGTTAAAAATTTTCAAAATCCATTAGTAATCTAATATAGGTATGAAAAAGCTCATGTATTCTCTGGAAAACCCTTATTTACATATTTTTTCTTTTTTTTTCCTCTTTTTTTTTTTTTTAACCATAAACTCTACATCCAACACGGGGTTCAAATTCATGATCCCCAGATTGAGTTACATGCTCTATGGACTGAGCCAGCCAGGCACCCCTTTCATTTCTTTAAAATAGTAATAAATGAAAAGCCAGGCTTGCACTGAAGGTGACTCATGCCTTTGTTTTGTTTAAATATTATATCTCTACTATGAGAAAAAAATCAGGAACACTGTTGGAAACACAACAATGTCCACAATATGGCCCATGCTTCAAAGAGGTCCACGTCGGTAGAACAAATACTGACTGAGCACCTGAGATAATGCACCAAGTTTAAATGGCACATTCAACCTGGGAATTCATCCACTCAACCATCCAAGGAACATTTACTATGCACTCACCATGAACAACCCTCAGTTAAATCAGTAATCATCCTCACATTCAAGTAAGGGTGACAAGGAGACAACCAGACAGCACGGAAAAGGACAAGTGTTCTAAAAAGTACAGGTAAAGGGAGAGAAGAATTTAAAGAAAATACAAAGTACCTAAAATGATGGTTCTGGAATGGAATGAGGCTATGCAAAATGGAATGGGATGTTCTTTTCTTTTGAGTAGGCCGAAATCAATGAGGAACACTCTGCAAACACGTTATAATTCTTCATATCTCCACTAGATGTAAAGACGCCATGACTCTCAGTACCTTTTGGTATCAGGTGGTAATGATAGTTACCTCTAGAGTAATTAGTGGGCCACGAAAATGGCCTGCTATGGTATGAATGCTATTTAAATACACAGCAGAGAAAATACAGTATACCCGTAGAGAGGGCACAGCACAACACACTACCACCATACCTTTGCAACTCTACACTGTTTTTTCCAGGAGTTCAGGAATTAACGAACTATCAGGGACAATAAATACTTTTGTCTAATTACATATGCATGTAATTAAAGTAATGTAATCTTCCCTAGAGCTTACTTGGATAGGAACTTAAACCTTCCCATCTGAATTTTTGTATCTTCAGTATTCCTAGCATGCACTTCACATCTGATGTTTAAGCTTTGTACTTTATCACTTAATGAAAATCCCACCACCTTTTTAGAAGTGACCTACCCAAACCCAACACCAGTATCTCAGAAGGAAAACAAAACGAAAAACAAACCACCAACGCTCAGGGTACAGGAACGACTACAAAATTTTTAGCTGCTAGAGACAAGTTCACATGCATAAAACAGAATACTACATGCTTTTCTTTCACTCTATCCCTTCCAACAGGGTTTAGTCTAAGGAACTGAAGAATGTTAGCACCTAAACACTTCCAACATGAGTACTGAGATGACTTAGGCCGTTTCTCTAAGTGGAAATCCAACTTCTTCCTAAAGTACTGAAGATGACCAAATGGAATAAAAAATATGACAGGTCTAATTGTACATCCCTGGTTTTTAGATGACTCACAGTGAAATTCGGGATAGACTACCTTTATGTGCCTCTCCATAGTCTGCGGATGTTAATAAACTACCTGATTCATCTTAATATTAAAATGTCTTTTTGTTTTCCCCTCCAGAGATCTACTACTTTTTAAATAGCTTCTTAAATTCAAGTCAGTTCATCAAATAAGGACTCTCCAAACTCTAAAAATGGCCTAGGGGAATCTCCCTTTAGAATGCAATAGGAGGAAGAAAAGGAAAAAAAACAAAACAAAAACACTGCATACCAGCATGAAGGTAGACCAAGGGGGAGCAAAGCGAGACAAACTGAGATGGTATGGAATAAATCTCCTTCAATATTTTTTTTTTATTGTAGTAAAATACACAAAACAAAACATCGAACATTTTGAGCACTTTTCAGCATACAATTCAGCGGCGCTTAGCACATTCACAGTGTTGTACAACCATGACCATGATTCGCTTCTAAAACTTTTTCATCATTTCAAACAGAAACTCTATACCCATTAAACAATAACTCCTAGTCCCCCTCCCGATAGTCCTAGTAATCTCTGTTCTACTCTGTGACTATGAATTTACCTATTCTAGGTACTTGGAAATACACAGTATTTGTCCTTTTGTGTCTGGCTTATTTCACTTAGCATGATGTTTTCAAGTTTCATCCATGCTATACAATGTATAGGAATTCCAATATTTTGTTATGGTTGAATAATATTCCATTGTATGTATCTACCACACTTTGTTTATCCATTCATCTGTGCATGGACACTGGGTTGTTTCCACCTTTCAGACATTGTAAACACTGCTACCATAAACACTGGTGTGCAAGTATCTGTTTGAGTCACTGCCTTCAATCATTTGGGTGGGGTACATACCTAAGAAAAGAACTGCTAGGTAATTCTGTACTTAATTTTTTAAGAAACCACAAAACTCTACCTTTTACGTTCTCAACAGCAATACACTAGGGTTCTGATTCAATGTATGTTTAAGTATTTTCTGATTCACTAATTCAGAATGTTTATTTCTATAACTCTAAATCGGAATGATTTTTCCTGAGACAAGAAAAACCACAAAAGAAATATCCAAAGACTTAGTATTTTCCTCCTAAACAATTTAAACAATGGAAGATACAGAATGTATCATAACAAAAATTTTGTTAATATGAAAGGAAGCATAATATCCTAAAAATATCTTCAGCATCCCACACATACAATTTGCAACGTAAAAACAGGTCAATCTGACCCCTAAAAAGTCACATACTAAAAAATTTCATTGTCTGAATAAATGGATGTAAATATACTGAGATATTTTTAAAGAAATTTACTCTTCTTACCGGTCAGTTCATTCAGCACCTGCAATGAAACTGTCCAGGAAGGTCTTGCTTTAGTAAAAGCAAAGGAGAAGGGTGTGTGATGAGTTCATTTAAATACTACTTGCATGACTTTCCCCAGGTCGGCCCCAACAGCAGAGGCAGGAGAGATCCGCAACTAAAAGCAATAATGATGTTCTTAAACCTTTAACACCTGCTCTCACCAATCTGCCATCAAGTGCTTACAGGTGGTAAAGAAATTAACAAGTAGCAAAGCAAATGTCAACAGAAAAACTCCAAAACCCAATGAAGAGGCATAGTTGGAGTCTATTGGTGGGGGCAGGGTGAGATAGATATTTACTTGTTGCTGTGATTTACTCTGCATCCAGAAATACATTTCTAACTTTTGCTGGTAAACTGTTCCTAGAAGGGGATGGCATTGAGTAAATCAACAATGTTAAAGGGCTCCTGCATCTCTGTCAAAGTCCAGCAGGAGTACTAGCTTCAACCCTTAATGCAGTTTTGCACTGCTTTTAAGTAAACTGATTTTTCCAAAGTGCTTAAAAGTAGTTTGTTCTCCTAATTTGGTAAATATTCCCTCTGAAGATCTACTTAAACTTCTGTTACAGTAAAACCTTTTCATATAGAATAGGAAACCAAACTTTATCTTAGACCCGCCTGGATACTTGCAAATTCCTAATTAGTTACATCAAGAACAATGGAGTTATTTTTAATAGAGATCCCTTTCACATGTTGTGGAGAATCTGAGTCCCGTAAAAGTAAATTAAATCAAGCTATTTCCTGGGATATTTCCTGAAGATTTTGGAATCTTCAATTACTTCTCAAACATAAGACATTTGCTCATACATAAAGACAATTTTCTAGACAATTATTTCAACAGAAAGCTTTTCACAACTGAAGACTATGAGTTAGTATTAAACCAACTTAGTTTAGGTAAATTTTTCTGATTGGTTGCCTTTATAAAAATCTTCATCTTCCAGAGTCAAAACGGGGATGTATCAGAAGCCTTAAGCTCGGATATAAATTTAGTTTTAAACATAGCCTGTAAGCACTCCAATTTTAACACTTCTCAAATTTCAGAAAGGATTAAAGAACTGAAGTTGCCACCATCCTGCCCTAGGAGTTTGGTGGCAGACACGGTTCTCTACACAACATTCCAAAAATATGAGCAAAATACCCCTTCTCTTGTAAGTAGTAAAAAATGCTTTGCATTTGCCCCAAACAAGTCAGAAGAGAGTAGAATATTACATTAACAAAGAATCTAGTCTAGAACTCAATACATGCCTTCTGAGTCAACAAACAAGTGATGAAAGAAAATTAAATTTTAAAATCAAGCATAACCATATAATAGAAGGAATATTTAAAAACACTGATGCTTACTTACTAGAATCTCAAATAATGCTAACTTCAGCTCAATCTCACTAAAATCTTCTCCCTCCAGTTGTTTAAAACTGACAAGCAGTTGTCATGATATCAAAGAAACAAAACATTAGGAGCCAATCCCTGAACCAACAGGGAGTAATGCCAAGGGCATCTCATCAGCCAAGGGCATTGCAAATTACAGTCCAGGAGTAACGGAATGCTAAACCTGCATAGCTCAACCCGGGACAAAAAAGATTCAAGGACCGATCCACTGTCAAAATGAGAAATACCCCACCTGTGGATGGCTAAACACCATGTCTATCTTACCCGATTTTCATTTGGTGGCTTAAAAACTTCTTGTCTCCCTATCTCCACCCCAAATCCTTCATATTTCTGGTCAACAAGGACCAATCCTTGCCCATAAACCTGAACCAAAAACACCACCACCACCACCACCCCCCCGCCGCTAAGCTTGTGACCAGGGGCTAGCCTCTCCTTAGCTCTGCCCTGCAATGTGCCCAAGGACCATCAATCATGAGCCTGTTCTTCACCCCTACACAGACCTGCCTCTGTCTCACCACAAGGATTCAAGTATTTTCTGCCTCGCTGAAACACGTAATACCATACCATACTGTATAGTCTAAGGCAAAAAAGGATATATGTGTATACACGCTTATGAGTAGTTTCCTATTTCCAAAGGCATTCAGAGTCAACTATAGAACGATGCTTCTCCTCAAGCACTTAAATGCATTCCCCACAGCTGCAAGGATGAGAATTAAGGTTTGCTTGAACATGCCTTACCACAAAAAACTCATTTAATGGATTAACCTCATTAACATGAAGAAAAGGCAATTGTAAGTTCTAAAATGGAAATGCAGGTAAATTGCAAAAATCCCTCTACACTGAAAATATTCTCCTCCCCACCACCACCCCCCCCCCCCGCCCCCATTCTCAGCGGTAATTACGGAAAGCTCAAATAATAGGCTTACTAAGATACTATACAATGACTAAAGCCCTGTGCCTCTATCATTCAGTATTGGAAGTTCCTCTAAAAGATTGCACTCTTTTCCCTGCCTCTTAAGAAAAACCCTGAACCACGCAAACTGGCATGCCACGTCAGCAATGCTAGCCAGCTATAGGCTACATCTAAGGAAAAACTTCCCCAAAACATGGAGCTGGGATGACTTATGTACAGTACAATTTTTGAGAGGTCACAAATCAACTATTCTACTAGGGTAGGGAGAAAATGAACACAGCAATCTAAAGCTTTAAGCTTTATTTACTCATCAGAAAGGGGAAAATAAATCATTTTTCAAACTGTCCACATGCAATGCGGACGTCCCTAAAAATGTGCAAATTAATAGAATAGGAACAGCTCAGTTTTAAACTTTGATATATAACAAACTATGGAGTTTGCATACTATTTCCCCAAATACTTTTCAATACACTGACTCATCAATCCCTTGGGACAACTATTTGGGGGGGGGGGGGGGGGGGGAATGACACGGATGAGATGTTTTCTCTTCATAATAAAATCGGGACACCTAAACTGAGAGAGGTTCAGAAGTTTATCAAAACACACAGCTAAAAAGTAAAGCAAGTCTTTGGCAGCGTAGATGTTCTGATTTCAAACTGATGCTCTGAAGCAGCCCTCACTAGACTTTTAAGATTTCTAATCTTTGCCCATTATTTGCCAATCTTTCAACATCTTTTATCTTTCAAAGTTTTAGTAAGGCTCCCATTTGTATTAGTGACTTGACATTCAACAAATGGAACCATGCATCATGAGTTAAACGGTGTTTCCTATATTGGTCATACTCACGAGAACACTGTAATCCTATTTATAACGTGGTCTTTATCCTGGTTCCTTGAAAATAACTGGGCTCCCAAGGGTCAGAAATGGGTATGAAAAGGGTGTTTCAGCTCTCTCAACAGTGTCATTAACTAATGACTTACCTGTGACTGAATTTACAAGTTTGAAAGAGCTTGGAGGCCATGCAATTCACAGAACACTAACATGATACAGATCAACTTAGAGCTGATTTAGAAGTATAGGTCTTTCAGGATCATGTAATGCTCTAGCGTCGGGATAATGAACTGCAACCAATCCTGGGAAATACGGTAACTACGAAAGGTACAACAGATTCAGATATATTTATACTGAACCTGGAAGTTACTTCTTTAAAAATCCTAACAGAAAGAGATGACTTTACCATTTGTCTTTCCCTGCAAGTAGTATGCCTCCCACACACAAAAGTATTCGACTACTGGACATTTATGTACAGAATCCAGATGAAGGCTTATTATTTAACATGAGTTGGAATGTTCACGATTTCATACAAAATCAAGAAAGTTGTTGAAATTCCTTCTGTTAAAAGAATTCTAAAGTGCAACAGAAATAAATGAAACTCACTAATCAAAAAACCACTTGACCATTTGCCACCAAGTGTTTCTGGAGGTTTATTTTCATCTTAAATATATTCTTCCCAATTCATAGATGAATCTAGTGTTTTATATCTGAATTTTATTCTTTGACAGTAAAGCAATGATTTTAATTCTTCAGATTACATGTCCACCTACATAAGGAAAAGCGAACGATGGTTTCACTGTATTATTTACCTGACACTTATGCAGTCATATGAAAAGAATCACCCACTGAACTGGCAAACATGGCTATTAAGCGGGTCATTTTTTTTTTTAACTCCCCATCAGTGACTTTTCATATTGCCTATTTACACTCCTGTATTACACTAAAATAACCAAAAAGGTCTGCCTTTTCAGCAATTCCTATAAACAATTATTTCAAGCAAACAAGAAAATGTCATTTAAAGTTTTGTCCATCAGTTTTAATTATGCTATGTAAGCATTTTTTTTTAATGTGCTTATTTTATCCACTCCAGGTATAAAAGCAATACTGAGCTATCGCTAACTCAGCATTTAAATTCTACTAGAAGGTTGACTCTAAGCATCTTCTGGTGGTAAAAAAGAACACTGAACTAGATCTAAAAAGCAGGATGATCGAGTTAAATGTGAATGTATCTGGGAATCAGAAAAGTTCTACACTGTGATCTCCAATATGGTAACCACTAGCCACAAGTAGCAGTTTAAAATAACTAAAAGTAAATACAATTTTTTTAAGAAGTAAGTAAAATGTAAAACACAGTTCCTCGATTGCAGTAGCCACATTTCAAAAGCACAAAAGCTAATGTGCCTGGTGGCTGCCATGCTGGACAACACAGCCATAGAGCTATTTCCATCATTAAAGAAAACCCTGCTGTTGGTAGCAATGTGATCTTACACAAGTCAGTTTCATTTCTGAGAACTTCAACACCCTTGTGTATAAAATGCTCATAACATCGCCTAAATGTAAAGATTGTTATTAGAACTTTAATGAGAATGTATTTAAAACCACAGTACACAGGCCTTAGTACACATTAGATATTCAAGAAAGAGTAGTTATTAATATGATTCTACACTAGACTTCCACCAAGGATGGCAACCGTCCTGGGCCTTGTCTTCCTAAACTGTAATGTTTGAGAAGTTCTTTTGGTTAACTTCTAAGGACACTATCAAATCCTTCCATAGTAAATTAAGTGTTAAGGAGAGCCATCACTTACTGAATAAATTACTACCTAGACTCCTAGAGCTTCCTAACCAATCCCAAGCATTCTTCCCAAAACCCCCAAAGTCTGTCCTAAAAGGTTACGGGAATATCTTTCTGGAACTGTATATACTGTAATTAGAAACTACAACCCCTATTCCATGATGATATCTTGCACTTTTAACATCTCTTTTAAAAGAACATGATCTTTACAGATACATGTTTCTTTCTTAGTATTTAAACCAAAACACTTTAAAAGCACATACGAGTTTAAACACAACTTTTTAATGATTTTTTTAAACCAGCTATGCCTCATTCTTAGCCATTTGTGGGTGACCCTCTAAACAAAGTGAGAATTACACCTTCATGGGTGAGGTCCCCTTTGCAGGGCCAGAAACATGCCCAAAGACTTTACTCTCATTAACAGCTGTTCCCTGGGAACCAGGGAACTGAATGAACGCTGGGTCCACAAAGCCTGCCTCCAATGAGGGGGAACCAAGCCCCCCCCCCCCAAAAAGCACAAAACCAGGGCCACTGGCTGCCTTGGGTTCTGGACCTCTTTCCCCATCCTGTCCAGGTCCCCAGAGTCACAGTTTTAGCCTGAGAGTGGAAAAGCAACTCAGGCAGTAGAAATCAGAACAGAGCGGTGCATTTTTGCCCAAGGCCTGTAGCCTCAAAAAAAAAAAAAAAAAAAAAAAAAAAAAAGTGTTATTCCAGAGCCGATTCCTTTTCTTCCGGGTCTGTCTGCTCCCTCTGACTCTTTGCCCACAACCACAGTGCCTCCCCTTTCCCAATGCCCCACCTCTCTCCACGCTTTAAAAAAAAAAAGAAAGAAAAAAAGAAAAAAAGTGGCTTATTCCTCTCCCTTAGTTTTTCCCTAGCAGGGCCTGGAAACTGGCGGAAATTCAAATCAAATTAGCTGCACATTAAAAAAATAAACGGACAAGCAATCAAAGGGTGCCCACCCAACAAAAGACCTCGCCCGTTCCAAAATATGATTAAGCCTGAGTGTAAGAGGGGGAGGGAGACTAGAAACCTACGGGGATGGAGAGATAAACGTGCGGATTGGGGGCCCCAGCGTCGGCTCATAGCGGCCCAATTCCAAATTTTGTTCCAAGGAAATGCTAGGCAGAAGAGAAAATAAAAAGTTGTAACTTTTAAGGAAGTCGCAAAACGGCACTGTCTGGATAATATGCCACTGCTTCCCTTCGTCTGGGATGGCAGGGTGGGAGTTGAGATTCGAAAAGCTCCAACTCCAATCGCGCACTCCTGGAAGCCTCTCCGCCAACGGCGCCTCCAGGCGGCCCAGCCCAGTCTCCCGGGACACTGGGCCCCGTGCTCGGGCTCCCACGGGGCGCCCGGACCCGGACCTCTGGGAAAGTTCGCTGGCACAGCCCGAGGCCCCACTTTCCTCCCAGGGTGACAGGCCCTTCCCACGCTGGCCGGCCCCCGCCCCGCCGCGGGCACCAGACGGTCCGCGCGGCCCCTCCCGGCCGCCTCCGGGCGCGGATTCCGCCGCCCGCCCCACCCCCGGCCGGGGCGCCCCTCGGGGTGACCGACTGACCGGAGCTACGCTGGCCCACACACCGGGTCGCCCGCTCCTTCCCGCCGCGCCCCGTTCCCCCGCCCGATCTTCCAGCCGCTAGGCTCGCCGAGTCCGGCCGTGGCCGCCGGTTACCGCCCCCAGCCCGGGGGGAGCCCGGGGGGCAGGACGGGGAGGGAGGACGTGGCGCGCACGGAGGTGGCCAGCGGCTAGGCGGGGAGTGTCCTGGAGAGGCCCGGCCGGGGGCAGGGGGCCGGCTCGGCTCCCGGGGCTGCGGGCCCGGACCCTCCCCGCGAGCATCCCAGGGTCTGAGGTCCCGGCCCGCCCCCGCCCGGCGCGGAGAGGCGGCCCCAACTTCCAGCCCCACTTCGCACGCCCGCCCTCCTCCCTCCACCATATGGAAATCTACAGCCTCAGAAAGTGACACGTCGAAGATTCCTCGGCCTCTCCGCCCGCCCTCCCCCTCCCGGGCAGCGTTCCTGCCGCGGAGATTCCGGGAGGGGGAGCAGATTCCTCGGACAGAATCTGCTGGGAAGGATGGGGAGGGCGAGGGGGGGAGGGAGAGCCCGGGAGCCACTGCCCAGATTTTTTTCATCAAGAAGAATCTACCCGCTTCTTTCCCTCCTCCAAACCCAGGCAAGCTGGGGCGACGGGAGGGGGGGGCAGAACCCAGCAAGATGCGGCCCCAAAGTGGAGACCAGCCCCCTCCCGGGCCCCGTGTTCCCGGGGTGCCCAGGCGAGCGCGGGGCGCCCTAGCACTCTGGCGCCAAGTTTTCCCCGGGAAGCCCGGCGCGCCCGGAGCGCTCCGGGACAGGATCGCACTCCCGCGGACTCCGCGTCCGGCCGGGGCTTTCCAGCGCGCGGGACCCGGCTGCGGAGGTGCGGGGTCCCGGTGCCTCCAGTCTGCCGATCGTGCACGCCTTACCTTCCCTCGGGCTGAAAAGCGGGGCTCCGGGCGCGCCACACACCGGGTCGCCCACGCCTTCCCAGCCGGTAGTCTCGAGGATCCCCGCTGCCCCTTCGCCGCTCCCGCCGCCGCCGCCGCCGCCGCCGCCGCTCTCCTCCTCCTCCGGCCGCCGCCGCCGCTCAAATAACTACCAGGAGGGTTTGATGGGGGATTCCGCCATGTCAATGATGTCGGGACCACATGGGGATTTGGGGCCCGCCCACTGCCGTAAACTGCAGAGTAAAACCGCCACCACAATCTCAGCTCCGCAGGACTGTGGGAGCCTCCCGTGCGCCCCAGGCCTGCGCAACTGACGAGACACTCTTTGATTCAGCCAGACTAAAGAAGTCGGAGGCTTTGGGGAACTAGCAGCTCCTAAAACTCGAGGGCTGGCGTTCTGCAACACATCACCAAACAGCAATATAAATGCAGTGTTTGCTGAGTAATAAGCAAAGACTCTATGACGCCTTTTCATTTACACATCTATTAACTTTTTTTAAATCCCCACAACCTTGTGAGCTATTTTGTCACTCCCTTGTCTATTTCCCACAGCACTTGTTCACACAACCAACATAGCATGAACAGATTTTATTATACCAAAGTTAAAATGTCTGTTTCCCCCTTTCAGTACTCATATGCGCTCACAAGGGCACTGATCCGTATTCATATCTGTATTTCTGTCCTGTCAAACATAGCTGAGTGCATAATGGGACCCCTTAGATAACTGTTGAGTTTATATTAAGTAAATGTAACGTATTCCTCTTGTAGAGGCTCAAAGTGATTAACGGATTGCATCCCATCCCACCCCTCAAATTATCCAGGAGGGAAGAGGCAGTTTTCCCTGCCCTCTCTCCTCAGCTTCCCAGGTATTCTAAATAATGGCATTCAGCATCAACTATCAGATAAAGTTATTGTACATAGTACTGTATTAAAGCCAGAAAAACATAAAAGAATACTGCAATGAAAAATGTTTTAAAAAGCTGTTATAGCACTCAGAGCTTAGCTCAGACATGTAGAGATGGGATATTATCACAATTGCCTATGAAGAAGGAGGAGGAGAGGGGAGCAGAAGGAGAAGAAAAGAAAGATGTGTCCAGATTTCATGTTAATGAGTTTTCTTGAACCTGGCAAAGAACTGAAATTTCAGGGCAAGCAACTAACCCCAGTCTTCTCAATTTCTCTTGCCTGCTTTTACTTCCTTTTGCCAAGTCTTTCCTTCCACATGTGAATTTAACCTTCTGCCCTCTGAAGTTTGCCAATTTATCTACTCATTTCAATTCTTCCACATACTTTACGATTAATTTATTCAACAAACATGTATCAGGGGTCTTTATTCAAGGCACAATGCTAGGTTGATGCCGGGGATACAAAAATGATTAAGACCTGGGGTGCTTGGGTGGCTCAGTCAGTTAAGCATCTGACTCTTGGTTTTGGCTCAGTGTTTGTGGGTTCAAACCCCACATCGGGCTCTCTGCGGACAGCACGGAGCCTGCCTGAAAATCTCTCTCTCCCTCTTTCTCTGCCCCTCCCCTACTCTCTCTGTCAAAAATAAATACATAAACTTAAAAAAAAGTTTCTTTAAATGAACAAGACCCAATCAAGTGGAGGACATAAGCACTAGATTCAGAGCGATGTGAGAAGAACTAAAAAGAATTACAGAGTTTATGGGGACAAGAGCTATCAGACTGTGGGGAGGCGGGCAGTGATTTTAGCAGGAGCTCAAAGACAGACGTCTGCATGATCTTAGGACAGTGATGAGGAAGAGGTATGCTCCAAACAAGTGACAGCACGTGCACAAGGACAGAGGTGTGCTTCCAAATCATGAGAGTTCAGCGGCACTGCAAGACCTGGCTCTGGGGGAAGCTGGAAAAGCTGAGACCAGAGCTGGAGGGGCGGCAGGGGGCACTGCGTTTTTTCTTTTCTTTTCTTTCTTTCTTTCTTTCTTTCTTTCTTTCTTTTCTTTTTCTTTTTTTTCCTTCCCAGGCAGGACTATCACCTAGGTTAGAACCATGTTTTTAGAAAGATGGCTTCAAGAGCCCCTTTGGAGACATTTGGCTGAAAGGATGGAGGGCCACGCTTGCCTAGATTCACTATTATCTCACACATCCCCAAAATCGAATCGTAAATTCCAAAAAGAAAGGAGCTATTTCTCAGTATTCTGGTTTTTGGTTTTGGTTTGTGTGTGTGTATCCTTTTTTGGTCCTAAGTTCAGCAAGTGCTTGAATCCTATTTCTCCTTGCACACTCCTGTTTCTCTCCTGATTTCAATTATTTCTGCCTGTTTCTTCCACTAGACTAACTTCGTTCTAATTAAGAAGAATCGATATATAGAATACAGTTGTAACTGTATGTTCATATACATGATCTCAGTGCTTCATTCATCTTCTTATCCCAGCACCTCATACCAGTTTCGGCACAGAAAGAAACCACAAGAAATGTTTGCAGAATGAGAGGAAGTATGGGGTAGGCAAAGGGCATGGAAATTATAATCACACAAAAGCCAATGATGATGGGCAAGTTCTTAAAGTTCTCTGAGTCCTCTGTTAAACATTTAAATAAATATTTATTTGTTAAATGGTGATTTGCCTTCTGTTAAAGTTGTAAGAATTAAAAGCCTCGAGCAGCCAATACTCAATAAATAAATATTGGTTTCTCTTTGAATGAATGAATGAATGAATGAATGAATAGAACAGGAATTGGAAACTTCAAGGAAAAAGATGGACCTTCAAAAGGGCTCTCAGGGGCACCTGGGTGGTTCAGTCAGTTGAGCATCTGACCCTTGATTTCAGCTCAGGTCATGCTGATGGTGAGGAACCTGCTTGGGATTCTCTCTCTCTCCCTCTCTCTCTCAAAACAAATAAATAAACATTTTTTAAAATGTCAGAAGGGCTCTCAACTGTACGTTGAAGGGTTCAAATTGAATACAGTGAGGTTATAGAGTCATGGAGTGATTGAAGTAGGTTTCAAAGCTGACTATTCTGGCAGCAGGATGCAGAAGGCCCTTGCCAGAAAGGCATGCCCTGAACCTACCCTGGATGGGAGATGATACAGACTTAGGCCAGAGAGATGGTCTGCAGATGGGAAGGAGGGCCTGACTACAAGGCAACGAGTCTTCCCATATGGTGTTGACAACCCAAGTCACCTGCCTCTCTAGGTCCTAAATTATGGAACTGTAATCATAACTTTGCTCCAAAAGCATTTTAGAATTTGCTCAATTACAAAAATTAACATCCAAATGAAGATGCCTGGAAGATAAGGTCTGTATGAAAATATACAGACTTGTAAGCCTTTCTGTGTGTGTGTGTGTGTGTGTGTGTGTGTGTGTGGGCTTCACACTCAGCACAGAGTCCATTGTGGGACTTGAACTCAAGCCCTTAGATCAAGTGTCTGACACTTAACTGACTGAGCCACCCAGGCACCCCAAGCCTTTATATTGTCCATGCAATATAGGCTGCGTGGCACTAAAAAAAAACACAAAAAAAACAAAAAAACAAACAAACAAAAAAAAAAAAACAAAGTGATACTTCCTGATTTCAAATACGTTATAACAAAAGAAATGCAACTTTAACATGTAAGAAAGCATGAGTTTTAAAACTAGCATTGAAAAAAAATCTTAAACCATGAAACCTCTGAACACCTTCTCTAAGTCTAGACTGTTGAAATTTAAACTTCTTTCTCAGAGATCACTACAGCCAGGAATACACAGTATCTAGAAGACCTAGGTAGGTTCCTGTCTCAATACCCTTCCTTTGCTAGATTCTCCCAGGCAGGCGCAGTCTTGCCCTCTAATCTTGAAACCCAATCTTGACCTTAGATAGAGGGCATTAACTCTTTGCCTTTACTTCTTGTTCTGATGTCCTGAGCCAGATCTGATACCAGTTTCAATATGAACATTGAGAAAAAGCCAATTAATCCTGTTTGGATTACTCTGAATTTACTGGAGTACTAACTAGAGTAAACGACAGCCAGCTCAGTCAATAACACAATCTAAGAGCAATACTTCAGGGGTGCCTGGGTGGCTCAGTCGGTTAAGCGTCCGACTTCAGCTCAGGTCAGGATCTCGCGGTCCGTGAGTTCGAGCCCCGCGTCGGGCTCTGGCCTGAAGGCTCAGAGCCTGGAGCCTGCTTCGGATTCTGTGTGTGTCTCTCTCTCTGCCCCTCCCCCATTCATGCTCTGTCTCTCTCTGTCTCAAAAATAAATAAATGTTAAAAAAAAAAATTAAGAGCAATACTTCAGCCTCAGTCAAACCCACTTTTCTAGAACAATGTTATAGCTTCACCATATATATATAATATTTTATATAAATATATATTTTATATTTTATATATATATTTTGTAAAGTCACTTCAAACAAGAATATCCATTCCATAGTCATCAGAAACTATTCAGGTAGAAGCTGAATGAGTGCCAGGGCTCATAAAACCACAGGGTTGACAGGGAGCTAAAGGTTTTTGAGGTGCTCTTCCTCCCCGATCAGAATCTGTTTCCATGTCTGTGACAGCTAAGCACCCAGCTCAGCCCGAATGCCACCAGGAAGAGGGAAACGTTTCTTGCGGAGAATGCCTTTTATCAGCAACGCCAAATCTATACCAAGTCTTCTGACACCTGTCTCCTTGCCACTTTCCCCCAACGGTCCTGTTTCTGCCCTCTGGAGGCAGACAGAATAACAACAGTTGCCTTCCACATGACTTCCCTTCCAATGAATTGACCATCCCTGTCACATGCTCCCTAAAGTTTCCCTTTTCCTGGATAATCATCTCAGACATGCTGAATTCTTATCTCATCACATGGCTTCCAGATCTCTCTCCTTCCCTTTCTCCTGCCACCACTGTTGGCCTACTTGTTCAACCTCTCCAAAAGATGAGTATCCAGATTCTGTTTACATTTCCCCCATCGTCAGAACACAACCACAGAGTGGTTTCCTGCTTCCATTTGGACAAAACGCTGTGTCATTACAGGTTAATATTGTGCTGATTTCCGTAGCTGCCTCCTCATCCCATTGAATCATTTTTTCCTTCCATGAAACTTGTCAAGTTGGCATACATTAGGAATGCAATTGATTTCATCTTACTTGACTTTGATTAATGTTAATTGCTTGACTAATTTTATTACATTTTATTTGTAAGTTTTATACTCACATTCCAGCCTACCTGGGCCTTTCTAGACATTGAGTCTTTCACCAAAAAACCTTTACCGGCTTTGTGACGTTAATAATTATGACAACCATGCTTTCCATGTTGCCTTCCAAGTCACTAACAGAAACATGAAACGAGACAAGGCCAAGGATGACCACTAGTAATTTTTCTCCAGTTGGAAGCAAATTCGAGGCAAAGTTATTTAAAAAGCTATGAATCTGTCCATCACCCTGGCTTACCTGAACCACACCACCAGAGAGGAACGGGTTGGTCTGACTCTTCCTCATTCATAGTCATTGTTAGCCCTCTTGCCCACTCTCATAACTGATTTACTCCTATGGTCACCCTCTCTTCATAAGAGGTCAAGAGCACAGCTGTGCTATATACTGTCTTCCTCAAACAAATTCAAAATTTCCCCTGGAGAGAAATACATGTAGGTAGAGATAAAGATAGAAGTGGAGATAGAGAGCTATAGACTGGAGATAGAGAGAATGTGGCTTTCACAGAGAAAGGAAGCAAAAAACACAAACAAATAGTTTTAGCTCAGCAACGTGCCTGAGATACACACCAATTTGATCAAGGAAAAATTCTGAAATTGGCCAGGAAGCAAGGAGTTGAAAATGGAGTAACCTTTCTGCAGAGCCAATGGTGCCCATTCTGTTTGTGAAGGGTAGGATGTTATATTTGAAATCATCATTTCTAGTCTTTTATGTAGTTACCACAATATTTCTTTTAGTTCTTGGAAGCATACCCCTTGGTACATTACATGTAATCCTGTGTCTCAGATCTTACTAGCAAGGGGGTTACATTTTGATCACATTAACATTAATAAACACCCTTTCTCTGACTCTGGCAGCCACCATTATTGTAGGATTGCTCACTCCCTTTGTACTCTTTCCAGTTCTTTCTAGAAGTTTCCTGTGAATTTATGCGCAAGTTCTTCAGGTTGCTTCAGTAACTTGTTCACTCAACCAGGACAGCTAATATTGTACCTACCTCTGTGCTGAGCCCCCTGCTGTTGATAGAATTGTGGAAAGGGAACCCCGATTACCCCATAAGATCAGCACCACAGACTCACTTCCTCTCCCTTGACAAATTCAGTTAATCCTGGTCATCAGATAGAGGGTCCTTGGCTCCCAATATTTGATGATCTATAAATCATACTCCGTTTCTGTGAATTTGGCTTTTTTTAGATTCCACGTATAAGTGATAACGCACAATATTGGCCTTTCTCTGTCTGACTTATTTCACTTAGCATAATGCCCTCAAGTTCCATCCATGTTGTTGTAAATGGCAAGCTTTCTTTCTCTAAAAAAATTGTTTTTAAATGTTTATTTATTTTTGAGAGAGAGATGGAGAGCACACATGTAAGCGGGGCAGGGGCAGAGAGAGAGAGGGAGACTAAGGATCTGAATTGAAGTGTGCTGACAGCAGAGACACTGATGCGGGGCTGGAATTCACAAACCTTGAGATCATGACCTGAGCTGAAGTCGAATGCTTAACCAACTGAGCCACCCAGGCACCCCCTCTTTCTCTCTCTCTCTCTCTCTCTCTTTAATGTTTATTTATTTATTTTGAGAGAGAGAGAGAGAGAGAGAGAGAGCTAGGGAGGGGGAGAGAGAGAGGGAGACACAGAATTCCAAGCAGACTCCACACTGTCAGTGCAGAGCCCAATCAATGCAGGTCTCGATCCCACAAACTGCAACATCATGACCTGAGCCAAAATCGAGAGTCAGATGCTTAACCGATTGAGCCACCCATGCACTCTGAGATTTCCTTCTTTCTAATGGTTGAATAATATTCCATTATCTTGATGAAGAAATAGGCTTTTTTATTTGACAGTGAGAACAAAGTAATTTATTGAGGTTCCTTTTTCCCTTGGTTGCTAAGAAAGTCAAGGTAAGTTTTGTTCTCAACTACAGCAGTTATCCTTAGCCTAAAATTTCTGGTGAGACCATTATGCCTCCCTCTTTATTACATGATTCATATTCACTTAATCTTTATTTTAATGAACCTATCTTATCTCTGTTTTATTTTATGCTGCTCTATCTTTATGGGAGGCAAGTATATTATTTAGAACTCTTTGGTTTCAAGTGACAGGAAACTAACTCAAACTGTATTGGAGGTAAAAAAAAAATATTAGGTTTAGAATGAAAGAGCTTATTCTAAACCCATTTTGAAATTCCTGAACCAAGCACTAGCATTAACAGCACATATACCAAAATTGGAACGATATGGAGATTAGCATGGCCCCTGCACAAGGATGAGAGAAAAATCCATGAAGCATTCCATGAAATAAAATAAAATAAATTTTTAAAATAAAATTCCTGAACCAAAATAACACTAATACAAATGAAACTAACTGTAATTTTTTTTTAAGTCCACTTATTTATTTTGAGAAAGAAAGAGAACACAAGCAGGGAAAAGGCGGGGGGGGGGGGGAGAGAATCTTAAGCAGGCTCCACGCTGTCAGTGCAGAGCCTGACTCAGAGCTCGATCCCACAAACCTTGAGATCATGACCTGAGCTAAGACGAAGAGTTGGATGCTTAGCTGACTGAGTCACTCAGGCGCCCCTGTAATCTTCTTTTTTTTTTCAAGTTTATTTATTTATTTTGAAAGAGAGAAAGTGAACATGCGTGGGATTGAGCAGGGGAAGGGCAGAGAGAGAGAGAGACAGAGAGAGACAGAGAGAGAGAGAGAGAGAATCATAAGCAGGCTCATTGTCTGTGCTGAGCCCAACAAAGGGCTGGATCTTACAACTGTGAGATCATGACCTGAGATCATGACCTGAGACAAAATTAAGAGTCAGACGCTTAACTGACTGAGCCATCCAGGCACCCCTGTAATCATTTTTTTTTAATTCCATAGTTTATATGTGATAGAGCAACAAATACATTGTTTATGCTTATTAGGATAATCAACATTCTTTCACTTACTTTTCATTGATTAACTAGTAACATTGTCTGTCCAGCTTTATGATAATTATTCCAAAGAAGATGGAATAAGTTTAAACATCCCTCCCTGGGGCACCCAGGTGTCTCAATTTGTTAAGCATCTGACTCTGTTTCAGCTCAGGTCATGATCTGAAGTTTTGTGGATTGAGCCCCACATCAGGCTCCACACTCACAGCATAGAGCTTGCTTGGGATTCTCTCTTTTCCTCTCTCTCTGCCCCTCCCCTGCTTGTGTTCTCTCTCTCTCTCTCTCTCTCAAAATAAATAAACATTTTTTTAAAAATCTCAGGCAGAAATTTGTTTTTATTTATCCTACATAGGACTTAGTGCACTTATCCAATCTGATGATCTGAGTCCTTCATCAATTTTGGAAAATTCTCAGTCATTATCACTTCAAATATTGTCTCTCCTCCATTATCTCTATTTTCTCTAGAACTTTTATTAGATAAATGTAGGATCTTAATCTCTCATATATTTCTTTCTTTGTCTTTTTTTGTTGTTTCCTATTAATATCCTTATCTATCTTCTAGTTCACCAATTCTCCCTTCATTCATGCCTACTTTTCTCTTTAACTTGCTTACTGAGTTTTCAATTTTATGATTATATTTTTCACCTCTTAAAGTTTTATTTGGTTAATTTTCAAATCTTCCTATTCCTTTCTTGGAGTATCTTATTTTTCTAAGGTTTTATTGAGATAGTATAATTTTTTAAGCAGCTTTATTGAGATATAAATCACATATTATAGAATTCACCCATTTAAAGTGTCCAATTCAGGGGCACCTGGGTGGCTCAGTCAGTTGAGCGTCTGAGTTTGGCTCAGGTCGTGATCTCACGGTCCATGAGTTTGAGCCCCATGTCGTGCTCTGTGCTGACAGCTCAGAGCCTGAAGCCTGCTTTGGATTCTGTGTCTCTCCCTCTCTCTGACCCTCTCCTGCTCATGCTCTACCTCTTTCTCTATCATATAAATAGACATTTAAATTTTAAAAATAAAAGAATATAAAATAAAGTGTCCAGTTTAACGGCTTTATTTTTTTTTAATTTATTTTTTTAAATTTTTTTTAAATTTTTTTAATGTTTATTTATTTTTGAGACAGACAGAGACAGAGCATGAGCAGGGGAGAGGCAGAGAGAGAGGGAGACACAGAATCTGAAACAGGCTCCAGGCTCTGAGCTGTCAGCACAGAGCCCGACGTGGGGCTCGAACTCACGGACCATGAGATCATGACCCGGGCCGAAGTCGGACGCCTAACTGACTGAGCCACCCAGGCGCCCCCAGTTTAACGGCTTTTAAACTACTTACAGAATTGTGTATCCATCAGCATAATTAATTTTAGAGCATTCTCATTATTCCCAGAGGAAACTTACCCCTTTACCCATTATTCCTCAAATCCTCCCAGCCCTGTGAGCCTGAGACAACCACTAATCTACTTTTTGTCTCTATATTTGCCTATGCTGAACTTTTTATATAAATGGAATCAGACAACATATAGCTATGTCATTAACTTCTTAGCCTACTTTCAAGACCCATTGATGTAATAGCCACATGTATCAGTAAGTCATTTCTTTTCATTACCAAGTAATATTCCATTGTTTGGATATACCACATTTAATATATCACTTCATCCGTTGATGGACATCTGGATTCTTTCCACATTTTTGTCATTAGGAAAATGGTGCCATGAACATTTGTGTACGGGTTTTTGTATGGACATGTGGTTTCCTATCTCTCGAGTGTATAACTAAGAGAGGAATTGCAAGGTCATGTGGTTATTCTATGTTTAACCCTCTGAGAAATTGCTAGGTTGTTTTCCAAAGCAACTGCAGTACTTTATGTCACAATCTTGTATTTGCTTTCCTTTCTGGTGATATAAAATTCTTTCTTTTATGTATGTAATACTCAAATATGCTTACTTTGCAGTCCTTTTCAGATTGTTCAATTACATCCATTTCTTGGGGTTGCTAGTCTTTCTGTGTGTTTATTCTTACTCATGCTAGAGTATTTCCTTGGGTGCTGTATATTGGTTTGTGAGCTCGTCATTACTAGATCTTTCACTGTGATAACTAGGATGTGGGACTAATCCCCCACGTCAGGCACCCAGAGGAATCAATAACTTAGCACCATTTTTGTGTTAATTTGTCAATTTAAGCCATTCCTATACTATGAAGGTCATATAAACTCCAAGTTTAAGTCCCCAGGAGATATAGGCTGAGAATCCTAATTTCTGAGAATAGATTTTCTTTCCTTTTTTTTTTTAACTGTGGCCCAGGTAGAGACAGTTTTCTTGTTATCTCACTATGCTAAGGAGCATATCTTTTTTAGCAGAAAACATCCCAGCTTTATTTAGAAATCTGTTTTAACTCTCTACTTCCCATAGACCTAAGGGTTCATTTTCTTTCCCTATGTGGGTATTAAAATCAAAACCTCAGTAGGATGTTTAATTTTTTATGTCAACTTGACTGGGCTAAGGGATGCCCGGATAGCTAGTAAAACATTATTTCTGGTTGTGTGGGAGGGTGTTTTCCAGAAGAGATTAGGATTTGGATTGGTAGACTGAGTAAAGATTGCCTTCAGCAATGCAGGTGGGCAGCATTCAATACATTAAGGGCCTGGATACAAGAAAAAGATGGAGGGAGGCAAATTGACTCTCTGCCCTTAAGCTGGGATATCTTTTTCTGCCCTCAGACATCAGTGCTACTGGTTCTTAGGCCTTTAGACTCAGACTGAATTACACCACCCACTTGTCTGGTTCACCAGTTTGCAGATGGCAGACTGTGTTTCTTCTTAGTCTCCATAATTACGTGAGACAATACTTATAATAAATCTCTCTTTTTTTAATGTTTTATTTATTTTTGAGAGAGAGTCGGAATTGGGGAGGGACAGAGAGAGAGGGGGACAGAGGATCTGAAGAAATGGGCTCTGCTGCTGACAGCAGACAGCCTGATGTGGGGCTCGAACTCATGAACCATGAGATCATGACCTGAACCGAAGTCAGATGCTTAACCATCTGAGCCACCCAGGTGCCTCTAATAAATCTCTTCTTATATGGATATCTGTATATATCCTATTGGGTCTGTTTCCCTGCAGAACCTTGACCAATATACCTAGCTATTACTCACAGGTAATATTCTTCTCCAGAGCTAATAAGACATCAACTTACAAACTCTTCACTCTTCATTCATGACACACAAGAACTTCTTTTTCTTCTAAACTCAAATATGCATTAGGCTTTACTGCTGTTATTGTATATTATCCTGTATTTCTTACTGTTTGTGGTGGATTTGCAGCATCAGCTTTGTCCACTGCTTTTCTGGAAGTGAAAAATTTCTACCACTAATATTATATTATATTTTATTATTCCCCTTTCATAGATGAAGAATCAGAGGCATGGGAAATTTAAGAAATGTTGCATGGGGCACCTGGGTGGCTCAGTCTATTAAGCAGCTGACTTTGGCTCAGGTCATGATCTCGCGGTCCATGAGTTTGAGCCCCCGTCGGGCTCTGTGCTGACCACTCAGAGCCTGGAGCCTATTTCAGATTCTGTGTCTCCCTCTCTCTCTGACCCTCCCCGTTCATGCTCTGTCTCTCCCTGTCTCAAAAATAAATAGAACGTTAAAACTTAAAAAAAAAAGTTTTTTAAGTTTACAAAACTTAAAAAAAAAAAGAAAAAGAAATGTTTCTTACATCATACACCTAGACACTGGCATTTCTAGAATTTAAATCTTTGAAATCTTTAAATCTAGCCATGAACTCTAATGACAATATTTGGTATTATCTTATTATAATATTGATAAATAATTATGCCCATTATCTAATGCTATGATTTAGTACTAAAGTACCCAAGTCTGTGGTAAAGGGAATGAAGGATGATGTTGAGTTTGTTCTTTACCTGGTTTCCCTCCTGGCAGCAAAACATGTGCCTCAGCTCTAGACCTCATAACTTCATATCACATCCCTCCAGAAGATAGTCTTTTCCAGTAGAGCTGAGAGAAAGCAAGGAAGTACCTCCTTCCCAGAATCCCTAGTAAATGAATACTAGCATTTTGTCGGCTCTGATTAGGTGATGGGGGGGGGGGTGTGGGTGGGTGTCAATCTTTAAACTAATTATGGTGATTCGGACAAAGGGATATAATGATTGCTTTAAACCAATCTGGGCCTACCTCTAGAGCTCTGAATAGAGTCTATCCCACTAAAACCAGTGACAAACAATAGGGGAGGAGTCTTCTCCAAAGGTATTTGGTGAAATATTCCCAAAAGTGGAGGAAGGAACGTTTGGTAGCAAGAGACATTTCATAAGCAGGGAGGACAGGAAGAACATTCCAGTAATAAGCAAAGGAAAAGGGTGACGTGAGCATGATAGATAGAACGTAAAAAAGGGCATGCAGTATATTTTTTCTAATTGTTATAATACTGAAATATTGTACAGAGCCAAGGTAAATTTTTTTTCCTGATTTTTTTGTCTTTCTAAAGAGACTATATTTTGTTCTAAGACCAAAAACGTGCTTCAGAGCCACAATCTCTGGGATCACAATCATTCCTCATCCTCGATTTACTGCAATCATATTCTCTCAGCACTCCATGGAAATGGTTTCTGACCCCTAATCAAAGCCTCCCCCAGGCTGAGAGACGTACAAGCACCAGCGCCTTGGGCAAGGAGGGGGCAAGAGCATAGGATCCCTTCTAAAAAGCATTGTCCCCCAGTGGCAACCTTCCATGACAGTAGAGGTAGAAGCAGTGTGAAAGAAGAACCAGTGCATCCATTATGTTTACAGCCGTACCGAGATCATGAACAAAATGGCAAAAAAGGAGTCAGAATGGGGAGGGGGCACCTTTTCAATGCGGTGGTTCCACCCCCCATTCCCCACCACCCCGCCAATTCCAGCCCCCAGCTCAGGCTTGTCTTCAGACTTGTACCATCTGATGGTGGAAACTAGCCAACTGCGAGCATACTTTCATCTGCTGAGGATCTGGGTATAGTAAAAATTGAGGGACAGAAAAACAGGTTATGAAAGTTGTGGAATGTTTTATGTGTTTGCATTTAACAAAATAGTGCCTTTTATACTCACAAAGATGCCTGTGTTGTGGAGTATAAAACCCCTGCCTTTACTGCGTCCACCGGTATCCCCCTTCTCAAAGCTCCCTGGCCTTGACCTTGGTGTCTAAAGCTACGTGTTCTTTGGTTTTCTCCCCAACTCGGTCTCATTTAATGGTTCAATACACATGTATCGAGGATCTACTTGTGCATCAGGCACAGTGCTCGGGATGTCAGCAGTGAACGAGACAGACACACTCCTGCCCTCATGGACCAATTTTCCTGGCCTGGTACACAAGACTCATTGCATTCCAGCTTGACCACCTTTTCTGTCTCATCTCCTTCCTGCTGCTCCACTCCTCCCACCCTAAGCTCCAACAGTAACAAACTGCACGTGGTACTCTGAGAACACCACGATGTTTCATGCCTCCAACGCCCTCCCTTTCCTCCTTTTGTTTAACTAGTAATCTATTTGTCCTTCACATCCCTCCTCTGTGAGACCTCCTTAGCCTGCTGAGTTTATAATCCTTTCTTATTCTGTGCTATGTTTGTATCTTGTGCACATTCTTTTGCACACATCATATTCTATTGTAATTAATCATGTGCTCTCAGTGATCTCCGTCACCACACTGTGAGCTCTTCCAGGGCGGAGGGTGGCTCTGCATCCCACAGGGCCTAGCACAGAGCCTATTATAGACGCTCCGTAAATACCGATGAATGGAATTGTAGTATTTGTATGCTGTTATTAATAAGAGGAACCCTTACGTAGTGTTCTTTGTTTAATTTTGCTTACTCATTAAAATTCATGAACAAAAGGACTGATGCTTTTTAGCGTCTTGATTTAAAGTCATTGAAGAAACGAAAATGGGTTGAATTTGTGTACCATTCAGAGAATTGCTAGCACTTGTCCATTTGACATTGTGTATATTATACTTGATTAAAAGATAAAATCCAAATTTGATACTGAAATTTATATAACTACTAAGGGAAATACTATTCACGATTTTGTTAAGATTATTGTTTTTATTTGTTTCAGTCACCTCTACACAATGTGGGGCTCAAACTCATGACCCTGAGATGAAGAGTCATATTCTCTTCTGATTGAGCCAGTCTGGTACCCTGCTATTTGTGATTTAAAAAAAAAAAAAAATTTTTTTTTAACGTTTATTTATTTTTGAGACAGAGAGAGATAGAGCATGAATGAGGGTCAGAGAGAGAGGGGGACACAGAATCTGAAACAGGCTCCAGGCTCTGAGCTGTCAGCACAGAGCCCGACACGGGGCTCAAACTCATGGACCGTGAGATCATGACCTGAGCCGAAGTCAGACGCTTAACCAACTGAGCCACCCAGGCGCCCTGCTATTTGTGATTTTTAAGTATAATTTGAAGTAGTATCAAGACTTCCTTTATTGCTCCGTAAGCTTTTATTAAATATTGTCCTTTAAAATTATTAAGCTTTTTTCTATCTAATAATATACCCTCAAAGTAATTCATTCGAACAGTATACAAGTATGCAGAATGTTTGTAAAGTTTTGCTTATTTATGCCCCATGCACACTTCCATATCTTCCCCTGAGAAGTAACCATAATAATTCTTTTGGGTAAGCTTTCAGAAGTTTTTTGTGTTGCAAAAATATATTGTGTGTGATCAGTTGATTACACAAATGGGGTATTATGCACATTTTTAGAATTAAACCATCTAATTTCTTAACCCCTTTCAAAGCTGTTTCATTCTCATACTTCAATACTTCAGTCAATCAATCATGTCTTTCCCGACGTCATATTGAAAGCCGAATGTAGTTTTTAATGCATTTGTCTGTGTCTCTTACTTGACCTTATCTGCCTTGATGCTTTGTAATGTATAGATTGGTTGAAAATGCAAGAGAGGTTGTTTTGCCTAAAATATCTGAAAAATTGATTCAATTCTTGGTTGTTTATCAGAGAAGTCTTAACTTTTATCCCTTCTACATCCATACTTCAGCTCAAGTCCTTCTCTGTCCACTCGATATTCACCTCTACATTTCTGTTATATAATTTTACCTTTCCTCATATTATAAGTTTATTCTAAACCGCATTTCATGGGAAGCCTCGCTGGCTCAGTTGGAGGAGTGTGCAACCCTTGACCTCTGGGTCATGAGTTCGAGCCCTACTTTGGGTGTGGAGATTACTTAAAAAGAAATAAGTAAATAATCTTGAAATAAATAAATAAATAAACAAACCACATTTTATTAAATTTCACAAACCTTTCACTGAGTACATTTTTCTAATCCTCACTACTGACCTTGCCATATCTGGGTTCATAAGTCACTTCCATTTTGTATTTGTTCTTTTTGTATTTGTAATTGAATTTGTATTTGTAATCTTTCTTCACATTAGTTTATATTTATTTTTAAAGTATTTTGGCAAAGCCATACTAGTGGGCTAATTTCACCCAGAGTAAACAGATACTTATGTTGGGCAACTGAGACTTCTCTCACCATCTATATACCATACTGCCTAAAATTTTACCAATAAAAACTCACTGCGTCAGCTTAGGTATTGCCCTATTTCTGCTACTTTCTCTTAAAATGTAAGCAACCTAAGGAAGTATAGCACCCTGGAAACCAAAACTGAAGTGAGAACATTCATCTGATTTCAGGTAAATTAATAGCTCAATCAGAAAAATTCTGAGTAGAATAAAAGAGAAGAGCTGTAGCTTTGCCTGATCAAGAGGGCACAGAAAAGGAGATATGAAGAACAAAACTACCTCATTCCTGGTAATCTAAAGTTTGCCTTGTTTTCAACTTGTTAAGGTTTTTGCAGTGAAGTTAGTCATGTCTACTTTGTGTTGGCAACATAAGGTACTCTAATGGCTCTGTGTCTAGGAAAGAGGAGATCTGTCTTCACTCTCTTTCTCTTTTTTTCCCTTTCTTTCTTGCAACAAATATTTATTGAATGCCTATTTTGTGCCAGGCACTGTTCTAGGTACTGAGGATACAATGATAAAACAGACAAACATCCTTGTTCTTGTAGAGCTTACATTATAACAGGGAAGAGACAGACAATAAATGATAAACATAAGGAATCAATAAATGATATACTATATAAGAAGGTGATATGTTCTGAAAGAAAAAGAAAAGTAGAACATGATAAGTGAACCCAGGTGCCCCTGGGGTATAAATGGGAAGTTTGCAATTTTCAGTAAGAAGATTTAGAGTCATTGAGAAGATGCCTTTTGAATGAAGGCGATGGATTTAACTGTGGGGATATCTAGAGGAAGAGTGTTCCAGGTAAGGAGAGAGCCAGGGAAAGACCAGAGGTGGGGATATGCCTGGCTTATTCAAGAAATACCAGGGAGGAGGCACCTGGGTGACCCAGTCAGTTAAGCATCTGACTTTAGCTTGGGTCATGATCTCACAGTTCATGAGTTTCAGTCTCATGTTGGGCTCTGCAATGACAATGCAGAGCCTGCTTGGGATTCTCTCTCCCTCTCTCTCTGTCCCTCCCCCACTCGTATTCGTGCTCTCACTCTCTCTGAAAGAAAGAAAGAAAGAAAGAAAGAAAGAAAGAAAGAAAGAAAGAAAAGAAAAGAAAGAAAAGAAAAGAAAAGAAAAAAAGAGAGAAAAGAAAAGAAAAGAAATAGCAGAGGGATCACTATATTTAGAGTCTAGCAAGCAAGAGGTAGAGTTGTACAAGTTAAAGTTGAGGCAAATGGAGGCCAAATGGTGGAGGGTTCTGTAAGCACTGCCTGAGTAAAATAGGGAGTTAACACGAGGTTTGGAATGGAGCGCAAGAATAGCAAGAACTGGGGCACCTGGTTGACTCAGTGGAGCATGCAACTCTCAATCTCAGGGCTATGAGTTCAAGCCCCACGTGGGGTGTAGAGCGTACTTTAAAACAGGAAAAAAGAATGGCAAGAACTGGCTGAGGTGTAAAGGGGTCACTCTGTCTACTGATTGAGAGTAGGTGATTGGGAGCAAGAGCACAAGCAGGGAGACCAGTCAGGAAAACTACAGCAGTAATCTCGGGGCAACACCATGGCCGCTTGCACCAGTGCGGCGGATGTAACGGTGGGAGGATTTTGCATCTGTTTCAAAGATGGAGCAAACAAGATGTGTTGACAGATTAGATACGGGGGTGTAAAAGAAAGGGAGATAAGGAGGAGGCCAAGGTTTTTGGTGTGAGCAATTGGCAGGATGATGCCATCAACCAAGGCAGGGAGGGCTGTGGGAGAAACAGGATTGGGGGAACAACAGGAGTTCAGTCTGGGGCACGTTAAGTGCGAGATACCTACTAGATACAACGATTTCTGAATGGAACTGGTTGTCTGATCTGAGGGAAGCCAGGTAACCTCTCTAGGCTCCATCTGTCAAGTGAGAAATTTGGACAGGAAGAACTGCTAAGTCTCTCTAACACTATTTGATTCTGAGTTTTACTTGGATATGCTGTTTTTGTGCTAATTTACACAATAACTTGCATGTGCTGTCAGGGACTACACTTTACGTTTGTAATTTGAAAACGGGTGGTCAAGGCAGGCCTCATTGAAAAGGTTCTTGTAAACAAAGGAAATAAAGACGTTAGCCATAAAGGTATCTAGGAAGGAATTTTCCAGGTGAAGAAAAGCGCCAGGATAAGGACCCTGAGGTAAGAGTAAACCTGTTCAAGCAATCGCTGTTTGAGAAGTATGGGTTAAATACAAGGCACATACCCGACAGATAAAACCCCAAAGACAGCAAAAAGTCTTTCATGAAGCATAAAAAACACATTAAAAAGTTTTAAAGAATTCAAAAGTTAGTGGAACGTGAAATAGCTTAAAAAAAAAAAAAACAATTTGATGATCCAAGCATAAATGAATCAAACGTAAGAATTACTTTTACCCTTATATCGCTATAAAAAAAATTCAAAAATAAAATTATCGGCAAATATGCTTTAGAGTTTTTGTTTAAACCTTTCCTCCTTTTCAAAAAAAGAGTCTAAATTTTTCAAACTGCAGTTTTCAAAAACCATCTCAAATTTAGCAATAATGAAATAATTTTTTTTTTTTTTTTTAAGTAGGCTCCATGCCCAATGTAGGGCACAACCCTGAGATCAAGACCTGAGCTGAGATCAAGGGTCGGACACTTAACTGACTGAGCCACCCAGATGGCCCCAAATAATTTGTTTTTTAAAGAAATAATCCCAGGGTGTTTGGGTGGCTCAGTCGGTTAAGCATCCAACTTCGGCTCAGGTCATGATCTCATGGTTAGTGAGTTCAAGCCCTTTGTTGGGCTTTGTACTGACAGTTCAGAGCCTGGAGCCTGCTTCAGATTCTGTGTCCCTCTCTCACTCTGCCCGTCCCCCACTCATGCTCTCTCTCTCTCTTTCTCAAGAATAAATGAACATTAAAAAAATTTAAAGAAATAATGCCAATTGAATCAATGAATAGGGTAACTAGAAAAAGAATACAAATGACAAGGTAATGAACTTTCTAGTTGTATGAAATGCTTTTTGATACAGTTAGGAATTTAAAAATTAAAAGCAAGGGAGATTTCCTCATGAGACAGGCCGAATCTTTTCTGGTGTTTTCCCGGATTCTCACATTTCTTAAGAGTTTTGGTAAGCCAAATATATTCTTTTTTATCTGCTCCCCTAATCAAAGTCTGTTGATCGCTAACACAAATTGGGAGAGATAACTCCATAAATTTAGATGTCATGTGGCTTACTGGCTTCCTGAGGCTGGAATAATTGAAATGCAAGTGTGGAAAGAACAGGGAGGAGGATGGGTCAGGTGAAGGAGGGACAGTGAGCGGTGTACGCTGAATGTGAGTTTAAGATAGTTATAAGGCAGGCAGGTAGATTAGAAGTCTCAGACCATGGTCCTATGTTAACAATAACAACAGAAAACCTGTACAGAGCACTTACTATGAGGCAGGGAATGCATTTTACCTGTCTGTAAGAATACCTTTCTTCCATTCTGACAAGTGAAATATATAGCAAACTGGTCATAAGTTCTTTAAAAATTAAAAAAAAATTTTTTTTATGTCAAGTAAGCTCCATACCCAACATGAGGCTTGAACTCACGACCCTGAGATCAAGAGTCACATGCTCTACCGACCGAGCCGGCCAGGAGCTCCATAGCCATAAGATCTTTAAATGAAAGATTTGAAAATGTATTCAGCTCCCTTTTACCTTCTAATGTTGGAAAGAAGAATTTCACTAGCAGCCTATTCCCACCCCTCCACCCCCACCCCCACCCTCTTCACATGTATCTTATTCATTCTGTCTAGAAGCTAGTATGATTTTCCTCTTTATCCTTGGGTAATAATAACAGAAAATACTTCAAGAGTGTTTGCTACATGTGCCGGGGAAATATTTAAAGCATTTCACATATCTTAATGCTTGTAATCATCTTCGCAACACTTTGAAACTATTACAATTGCTATCCTTACTTTATAAGAGAGAACACCGAAAGCAGTTCAATAACCTGGACAGAATTGAGCCAGGATATCTTCTGAAGAAGAGAACATGGGAGATAAAGCAAAATGTAAATACTGTTTTAAAGATACTGATCTTCATAGAGCGCAGGAAATTTGAAAGGAGAAATCCCAGCAAGGATGACCTTCTGCTTAGATACTGGTACCCTGATGTGTGCAGCAGAGGAAAGTAACTGAAAGAATTCTGGGGCCCAATGCAGGGAGACCATCCTGGGGTACATCACACCTCTTTCCTTCTAAAACCTACTTAGAAGGAAACAAAATCTTGACCATAAGCTTACAGGGCCTGCCATGATTTGGGTCTCTCGGCACACCTTTCAACTGTAAATATGCGCATTTTTGTTTGTTTTGTTTTGCTTGCTCTTTGAATACTCTCCCTATGTTTGGGGAATTCACCTCCCTGCCAGATCTTGACCTCCCGCACAAGCCACACAGCTTTTTTTCAGCTCTGCTTTAACAAGAATAGAAACTAGTCTTGATGTGAGTGGCTGAAGAACTGGAAATGTTTAACTTGCAGGAGAGAAGATTTTGGTGGGGGAGGCTGGTGAAGGAAAGCACGGATAGCGGATAGTGACCTCTCCAAATATTTGGAGAGCCTGGAGAGCCGGCACATGAAAGAAGGCTGTGGCTTAAGAGCAGAAACCGGGGGTGGGCGTGGGGGAGGAGATGTGGGGGAGAAAAAGCAAGATAGCCAAGCGGGTGAGGGGAACTACTCCAAGCATTCTCCAAAACGATTGCGTTCCATACAATTTTTCTAAAAGTCAACTTTCTTGAGGTATTGCCTACATACGACAACAATGCATCTATTTTAAATGTTCATTTTCCTGGATTTTAACAAATGGAGACACCCATGTAACTACTCTAATCGAGATACAGGACATTCCTATCACCCCAGAAGGTTCCCTCCACCTCTGTGTCAGTCACCCATTCCTTCACCCAGCCCTAGCCTGCCGCTGATCTGGTTGCTAAATCTAGAATTTCATATAAATGTAACCCTACATTCTGTGTGTGTTTTCTTTCCCTGGGCATGGTTCTTGAGATTCATCACTGTTACAGCAGGCATCAGTTGCTCACATCTAGTTATTGCTCAGGAGTGGTCCACTGAATCGCAACATACCAAATTTGCTTATGCATTCATTTGTTGCTGGGCATTTGGCTGGCTTCCAAATTTTTCTTGTCTTGAAGCTTCTATGACCATTCACGTACAAATGTTTTTGTGGGTATCTGTTTTCAGTTCTCATGGGTAAATACTTAGGAGTGAGATTGTTAGGTTACATGGCCGGTGCATATTTAACTTTTTAAGAAATTGTCAAGCTCTTTGCCAAAATGGGTGTGCTGGTCTACATTCCTGCCAGCAACATATGAAATTTCCAGTTGCTTCACACCCTTGCCAACATTTAGCATTGTAAGTCTTTAAATTGGAGCCCTTCTTAGAGGTCTGTAGTGGCGTATTATCGTGGTTTTAATTGGCATTCCCCTAATGAGCAACGATTTTGGATGTTGAACATTTTTTCATGTACATATTTGTTACATTTCTGTCTAGACCAATGTGGACTACATTTTGACTGAATATGGTATAAAGGTCAAGAGTCAAACTTTTGCATCTGGAACTACAATTGTCCCATCATCGTTTGTTGAAAATATAATTACTTGTATATTGAATTATTGTGGTACATCGTGGTCAAAAATCAAATAATCTTTTATGCATGAGTTTATCTTTGGAGTCTCTATTCTGTTCCATTTTTCTCTTTGTTTATTTTTTTATGCTGGCACCATGATCTTTGTTAATGTAGCTTTATAGTAAATCTTGAAATAGTGAGTCTCCTCCAACTTTGTTCTTCTTTTTTTTTTGGTTGGGATTCTTTTCCAAAATTGTTTTTCCTATTTTAGGTTTTTTGCCCTTCCACATAGAATTTATAATCAGCTTTTCAATTTCACGATCTTTTCAATTTCAGCGATCTCACGGTTTGTGAGTCTGAGCCCTGCGTTGGGCTCTGTGCTGACAGCTCAGAGCCTGGAGCCTGCTTGGGGTTCTGTGTTTCCCTCTCTATCTGCCTCTGTCTCTCTCTCAGAAAGAAAATAAAAACATTAAAAAATAATATAAAATAAATAAATAAGAACTCTCAGCAAACAACAAACAGAAACTTCCACAACTTGCTAAAGAGCCTCTCGATAGGTGACATCCTCCTAGAGGACATCACACTGAATGCTGGAACACTGAATGCTTTTCCCTTAATTGGATAAAAAGCAAGGATGTCTACTCCTTTTACTTCTACTCACCCTTGTCCTAGGAGTCCTAAAGTAAGAAAAATAAATAAAAGGCATAGAGATTGCAAAGAAAGAAGTAAAATTGCACTTACAGAGAATATGATCATATACATAGGAAAGTTTAAGAAATCTCCAAAAACACAATTTGATCTAATAAGTGAGTTTAACAAAATTATAGGAAACGTCAGTATACAAAAATTGTTATACTAGCAACAAACAATTTAAAAGTGAAAATTTTAAATACCATTTACAACAGTGTCAAAAACATACTTCAGGAAAACTGTAACAAAAAAATGTACCAGACTTCTACACTGAAAACTATAAAAGACTACTCAGAAAATTTAAAGAAGGTCTCCAGAATTGGAGAGATACACGATGTTCCATAGTTTTTGTCAACGTTAAGATGTCAGTTTCTCTCAAATTTACCTGCACATTCAATGCAATACTGGTTTTATTCTTTCTTTGCAATCTCTGTGCCTTTTATTTATTTTTCTTACTTTAGGACTCTTAGGACAAGGGTGAATAGAAGTAAAAGGAGTAGACATCCTTGCTTCTTATCGAATTAAGGGAAAAGCATCCAGTGTTTCAGAATTCAATGTGATGTCCCCTAGGAGGATGTCAGCTATCGAGATGCTCTTTAGCAAGTTGTGGATGTCTCTGTCTGTAGTTTGCTGAGAGTTCTTATTTATTTATTTATTTATTTATTTATTTATTTAATGTTCTTGTTTTATTTTTGAGAGACAGAGACAAAGCACGAGCAGGGGAGGAGCAGGGAGAGAGGGAAACACAGAATCCCAAGCAGGCTCCAGGCTCTGAGCTATCAGCACAGAGCCTGACGCAGGCTCAAACCCACAGACCGCGAGATCATGACCCCAGTGGAAGTCGGACATTTAGCCGACTGAGCCACCCAGGTGCCCCAAGAGTTCTTCTTTATTTAGTTACAAAGAATGAGTATTGAATCTTGTCAAATGCTTTTCCTGCATCTCTTGAGATGATCATACGGTTTTTCTTCTTAGGGCTACCAAAATGATTGACTTTCAAAGGTTAAACCAATCTTATTACCACTTTTAATAAAAAAGCCAGACAATCACAAGTGTCAGTAAGGATACAGAGAAAGTGAAGCACTCATACATTGTTGAGAAGTACAGCCACTTTGGGGAACAGTTTGGCAGATCCTCAAAAAGCTACACATAGTGTTACCATATGACCTAACAATTCCACTCTAGCTATGTACTCAAAAAAAAAAAAAAAGAAACCATATATGTGCATGAAAACTTGTACATGCATGTTCACAGCAGTATTATTCATAACAGTTCCCAAAGTGGAGATAACCCAAATGGCCATCAACTGATGAGCAGATAAGCAAAATGTGATATATCCATTTAATGGAATAATATTCAGCTGTAAAACGACATTAAAAACTGAGACATGCTACAAACTAAGCATTTTGGATGAGCCTCCAAAACATGATGCTAATTGAAAGAAGCCAGTCACAACAGGCCACATACTGTATGATCCCATTGACATGACATCCCCCCAACAGGCGAATAGAGACAGAGCAGATGAGTGGTTTGTAAGGTGAAGGAAGAGAGGATCGGGGAGTGACTACTAATGGAAATAGTGTTTTTCTTTTAGGGTGATAAAAATACTCTGGATTGGTTACACAATTTTGCAAATATACAAAATCACTGAACGCCGCTCAAACGTTGTAATGTAAATTACATCTCAATTAAAGAATAATAAAACTTGGGGCGCCTGGGTGGCTCAGTCGGTTAAGCGTCCGACTTCGACTCAGGTCATGATCTCGCGGTGGGTGAGTTAGAGCCCTGCGTCGGGCTCTGGGCTGATGGCTCGGAGCCTGGAGCCTGCTTCCGATTCTGTGTCTCCCTCTCTCTCTGCCTCTCTGCCGTTCATGCTCTGTCTCTCTCTGTCTCAAAAATAAATAAACGTTAAAAAAAATTAAAATAATAATAATAATAATAATAAAACTTTACATTCCTGAGAGAAACGTTACTTGGACGTGATGTATTATCATTTTTACATGTTGCTGGATTTGATAAAGTAAAGCTTTGTTAAAGATTTTTGTGCCTGTTGACATGTAGTCTTGGAATGCATTTGGTTTTAACCTCAGCATAATGCTGGCTTCATAAAAACAATTGTATTGAATTGATATTTTCTTTTTAAAATATTTGGTAGAATTCACCAGTGAAGCCATTTGAAACTGGAGTTTCTTTGTGAGAAGATTTTTAACTACACAATTTTTTTTTTAATGTTTATTTACTTTTGAGAGAGAGAGAGACAGAGCATGAACAGGGGAGGAGCAGAGAGATAGGGAGACACAGAATCAGAAGCAGGCTTCAGGCTCCGAGCTGTCAGCACAGAGCCTGATGCGGGGCTCAAACTCACAAACCGTGAGATCATGACCTGAGCTGAAGTCGGATGCTTAACCGACTGAGCCACCCAGGCGCCCCAACTACACAATTCTTTAATAGACACAGATTATCTTTTTTTTTTTTTAAGTTTATTTGTTTTTGAGAAAGAGAGAGCACAAGTAGGGCAAGGGCAGAGAGAGAAGGGAGAGAAAGAGTCCCATTCACTCAGGGTTCCATCTCAGGAACTGTGAGATCATGACCTGAGTCAAAATCAAGAGTCCCACACTTAACCAACTGAGCTACCCAGGTGTCCCTCCATTTTTTTTTTAATGAGTTTTGGTAGTTTGTGTTTTTCTAAGAATTTTCCCATTTTGCCTAAGCTGTCAAATTTGTTGGCATGAGGCTGTTCGTGACACTCCCTTTTTATACTAATATCTGGGAGATCGATGATGATATTCCTGTTTTCATTCCAGATATTGATAATTTTTTTAAAAATTTTATTTGAGAGAGAGAGAGAGCACGAGCAGGGTAGAGGGTCAGAGGGAGGGAGAGAGAGCGAATCCAAGCAGGCTCCATGCTTAGCACAGAGTCCAACATGGGGCTTGATCCCATGACCCTGGGAGCACAACATGAACTGAAATCAAGGTCTGATGCTCAACAGACGGAGCCACCCAGGCGTCCTGAAGCTTAGATTATTTAATTAGGCATTTACAGCTACAAATTTCCCTCTGCACACTGGTTTAGCTTCCTTTCCATGAATTTTGATATGCTGTGTTTTCATTCTCATTCAGTTGAAAATATATGCAAATTTCCTTATAATTACTTCTTTGAGTTACTTAGAAATGTATTTTTCAATTCCCAAATGTTTAGAAAGTTTCCGAAAATTTTATTAATGATCTCTAATTTTGTTGTAGTTGAGAATATACACTGCATGTTTTCAATGCTTTTAAATTTATTGAGACTTCTTTTAAGACCCAGATTATAGCCTATCTTTGTGAACATTCCATTAGCCCTTGAAAAAGAATGTGTAATCTGTTATAGTTTTGTGGAGTGTTTAAGCAGAGTGTGAGTGTCTAAGTTGCACGTGTTGTCAGTGCTATCCACGTGTTCTATCAAGTGCTAACAGAGGAGTGTTGAACTCCCCAGCTATAATTGTAGATTTGTTTGTTTTTCTCTTCCATTTTATAAATTTTTGCTTGATGTATTTGAATCTGTTTTTTTAACTTTGATTTTATTTATTTATTTATTTATTTATTTATTTAATATGAAATTTATTGTCAGATTGGTTTCCATACAGCACCCAGTGTTCATTCCAACATGAATCTGTTTTTAAGCACATGAATCTTTAAGATTGTTATATCTGTCTGATAAATTGACCTCATTAGGGGCAGAGAGAGCGGGAGACACAGAATCCGAAGCAGGCTCCAGGCTCTGAGCTGTCAGCACAGAGCCCGACGCAGGGCTTGAACTCACAAGCTGTGAGATCATGACCTGAGCGGAAGTCAGATGTCAACCGACTGAGCCACCCAGGAGCCCCTGTGCCTTTATATTTAAAATGGGCTTATTGTAGTTGGTATATAGGTGGGTCTTGCTCTTTTTTTTTTTTTTTTACATTTTTAAATGTAAAATATAAATAACATAAAATATTATGGTATTATGTGATAAAATATACATAACATGGAATTTACCATTTTAGCTATTTTTTAAGCCAGTTTTAAGTACATACTTCAGTGGCACGAACTACATCCACATAGTTGTGTAACTATCACCACTATCCATTTCCAGAATTTAAAAAATCAATCCAAACAGGAACTCAGTACCTATTAAACAATAATTCCTCAACTCTTGCCAACTCCAGTCCCTGGTAACCTTTCACCTTTTTGAGTTCCATCCACCCTCACTCCCAATTTCCCCAACCAACTGCCCATGCTTTCTTCTCCTGCCTGCTCTAGATCACTTGTAAGGCCCTTTCTGATCTAAAGATTCTACTTTTTTAAATGCCTTTGGATTTAAGAAAAAATCTTGATGTCTAGATGATATCTTGCTATTCACAAAGATTAATGGGCTTCTTTAAGTTTATCTTCCTGGTTATTCCCTCCCTTGGAGCTGTACATCCTGTAGAAATTATGCTACTATGCATTTAGTAAAAATATTTTATGATTACTTTGAAACTCAACAAGCCATAGCTAAATGCAATTAAGAATTGATCTGAGCACAATGACAATAAAATCTATAAAGATCTTTGGCTTTTCCCTCAGTGCATCAAATTGCCGAAGTCTTCTTCAGATTTCTGGTCCTACAAATACCCATTTGAACTTCTCGATTTGGTGAAAGCTAGTATGCGTGAGTTATAAATTCCTTGATTGCACAAGAGGAATCATTCTTCTGTAAATGTAAACTAGAAAGCAGCAAAAAGAGATTCCTCCTTCAGTCTTTGTGCTAATTGGAGTATTATCTACTATGTACTCTGGTTTCTGCTATGTTCACAAGCTGACAAACTGGACAGTACATTTTTCACATTGTTTCAGCCCATGTAAATTTTTCTAAATAAATGGTTCCTGCTTGCCAAGCCTCAGTGAATAACACTGACTTATTCTCTGTCCACGAAGCTTACCACATGGATTACATATATGCATTACTCACACAACACAATCATTGGCCCATATGCCAGAATGAAATATGATTTTACAGTTGCCTCTAGAGCACATATTTCCAGATTTGGTTCCACATATAAGGAGACAGATTTGCAGTTTTTGTGTTTTTATACAGATTCAAACACGTTCAACTCGAGCCCAAGTATATGCTCCATAGGCTAGTTCTTTTGTTGGAGGAAACGGTTGCTTCTTTTCAATCTGTCACCTACGTAAAAAAAAGAGCAACACTGTGCTGTTTGCATTGTTAAAACTTAAAACGGGTCCAAAGGAAAATGTGCCTTGGAAATCCTTCACTGATTTGTTTTTGCAGAACAGCTGGAGGTGAGGCCCACTGTACTAATCATGTCCAGTTGCTGCTGGTCGAGTTGCACATTCAGGAAATTCATAATTAGGTGGTTATATCCCCTGAGTTTCCCCTGAAGCACACTCTTTACGACTCTTGCTTTGTCTTCTTCCTTGTCATTCAAAACAACCAAAGAAGAAGAAGAAGAAGAAGAAGAAGAGAAAGGAGGAAGAAGAGGAGGAGGAGCGGGAGAAGGAGTAGGAGGAGGAGAAAGGAAAAAGAAAGAAAAAGAGGGAGAGACATAAGGGGAAAAGGGAAATTGGAATAAAATTTTAAATCATGACACCTCTAAAATAATATGGTCTTATGACTGCTGGCTCTCTCTTAAAAAGAAACCACACGCACACACACAAAACACAGCCACAGTATGTGTATATATTAGTGTGTGTGTGTGTGTGTGTGTGTAGTTTTCAGAAACATTCAAAAAAGGTTAAAAGAGTTAAAAACATTTCAAAATGGCGCTGTTCTTAAAAATTACGTTCTGTAAGGTTCACCTGCCCCTGCTCATGTTTTTATTTCAAAAAGTGTGGATTTAAGATCAACTGGTACTACATGGACTTCAAGGTTTAAATTTTAACATTTCATTTCATTTATTTTATTTTTAAGTTTATTTATTTTTGAAAAAGAGAGAGAGAGAGAGAGAGATAGCATGAATCGGGGAAGGGTAGAGAGAGAGGAGGCAGAGAATCCCAGGGTTTGAACTCACAAACTGTGAGAAGTCAAGAGTTGGATGCTTAACCGACTGAGCCACCCAGGAGCCTTTCGTTTTATTTTATAAAATTTCATATTATTTTAATAAATTTTACACATTTCCTTATTCTGTCTGCTTCTCTCCCACCCTCCACCTTTGGACTTGTTTGATAACACAGTGTTGGAATTTGTAGTTTAGGTGTTTATCAATCCCTTACTGATTAATAGCATGTTTCTTATTCTATATTGGAAGATCTGACTTTTTTATTTTATTTTTTTAATTTGGTTTAGTAATCTCTACCCCCAGCGTGGGGCTAGAACTCGTGACCCTAAGATCAAGAGACACATGCTCTATGGACTGAGCTGGCCAGGCAACCCCTGAAGATCTTTTAGTGTATAGTTGGGAACAGCGGGGTTTCTTAGGATCTTTAATTCCTTATGAGGCAGTTTTAGAGAAAATAAGGAAAGAGAAAATGCTCCATGAGACAAACTGTGGTGAGGAATATGAATCATTATTTTCCTAATAATCTTATACTACTAACTGTTAATTCATCGATCTAATTGAAATAAACAGAGGTTCAAGTTAAGTGCTACATGCTAATTAAGCAAAATTAAAATCAAACAGAATTCTTCAAAAAGCAAGCCATAGAATTATCATATGATCTAGTAATTTCACTTCTAGATACCCAAAAATATTGAAACTAGGCACTTAAACAAATATTTGTACACAAATTTTCATAGCAGCACTATTTTCAATAGTCCAAAGGTGGAAACAATCCAAATATCCAGCAATGGATGAACGGATAAACAAATTGGGGCACATGCATACAATGGGATATTATTCAGCCATGAAAAGAATGAAGCCCTGATCCACGCTAAAAGTTGGAGGTATCTTGAAAACATGTTAAGTGAAAGAAACCAGACACAAAAGTCACATACTGTATGATTCCATTTTTATGAAGTATTCAGAATAGGTAAATCTATAGGACAGAAATCAGATCGGTAGTTACCAGGGATTGAGGGAAGGGGAGATTAGAGAATAACTGCTTACTGGATACAGAATTTCATTTTGGGGTGATGAAAATGTTTTGAAACTGGGAACCTGGGTGGCTCTGTCTGTTAAGCTGCCTACTCTTGATTTCGGTTCGGGTCATGATCTCACACTTTGTGAGATCGGGCCACGCATCGGGCTCTGTGCTGACAGCACGAAGCCTGCTTGGGATTCTCTCTCCCTCTCTCTCTGCCCCTTCTCTCTGAACATGTGCTCGCGGGCGCTGTCTCTCAAAATAGATAAAATAAACTTAAAAAAAAGAAAATGTTTTGGAACTGGATGGAGGTGCTGGTTACCCAAAATTGTGAATGTACTAAATGCCACTGAACTGTTCATTCTAAAATGGTTAATTTTAGGGGCGCCTAGG
This sequence comes from Panthera leo, assembly GCF_018350215.1. Taxonomy (NCBI): domain Eukaryota; kingdom Metazoa; phylum Chordata; class Mammalia; order Carnivora; family Felidae; genus Panthera; species Panthera leo. Next base: position 94,018,587 of record NC_056687.1, read on the forward strand.
TAGCTTAGTCAATAGAGCCTGCAACTCTTGATCCTGGTATTATAAATTCCAGCCCCAGGTTGAGTATAGAGATTACTTAAAAATAATAAATTCTTAAAAATAAATGAATAAAATGTTAAATTTTATGTTGTGTGAATTTCACCTTAAAAAAAGCAACAGTAGAGAAAGAAAGAAAGAAAGAAAGAAAGAAAGAAAGAAAGAAAAAAGAAACATAATGCATGTTTTCTCTAAGATCCCATTACTTCTTGGAGGCTACAAAATTTGAAGTTCTTAACAAAGTTGTACGAAGGGCCACAATCTGGCAAAACAATCTAGCTGTGCTTCATTTTCTCAAAAGCTAATTTAAAATGTTAATTCATATATTAAAAAACAAAACTTATAAACATAGCAATAATCATTTTCATACATTTTTTTCTCTAAAAATAGGTTCTCATGTGACTTATAGGTGCATTCTGGGCTTCACTTCCAAATTCTACACCCGATCTTTCTTTAATGTACATGTGAAACCAATACATTACTGAAGGTTAATATAAATTCAGCGTTTCTCCATTAAGTGATATCTCCTCATATCAAACAGGAACACTTCCTCCTCCAGAAACCCTCTCTACCCCTCCTTAATTTCACTAAATCCAATTGGTAACAGAGGAATTCTAGTCCAGTCTTTTCTTAAGGAATATGAGAGCTTAACGTAGAAAAAAGGGCAGTAGCATTTCAGATTAAATTATTTTCTTCCCAAAATTCACAAATAAAATTATAGAAAAATAAGACAATACACATCAGCTAAAGAATAAAATGGGTGAAGTTAGGCAGGAGAGATTTTCTCAGCCCCGGGGACTGTGCACATTCTTTCTGGCTCTCAGGTAGAGCTAGCCAGGTAGACCAAGTCTTCTCTCCTGGGAGACTGTAAGCTGGGGCACAGACAGACTTCCTTCTGCTGTCTTAACAGGGCTGACAGTCTGCCTGATGTCACCATGTGTGTCCTCGTGGGCAGAGACTTCCAGGCAGGCCACGATTCACTGAACTGTCACTGGGTGACATATACCAGCAGCTGGAGCAGAGCCTTGATGAGCAGATCACTCGAAACCAAGCAGAGAGAGGAGAAACAAGCTGAACGTGGCTCTCTATGAATTAGACTTACTGGAGGGCAGAGAATGTAACTTAAACTTGAACAGAAAAGGTAATGCAAGTACCTAATGAGATCTAAGGGGTACAGAGAACAGACTTCCCGGATTTAAAAACAACAAAAACATGATTTTTAAATTTAAAATCGCTGGTGAAGGGGTGCCTGGGTGGCTCAGTCAGTTAAGCGTCCAGCTTCCTACTTCGGCTCAGGTCATGATCTCACAGCTTGTGAGTTGGAGCCCCATGTCAGGCTCTGTGCTGACAGCTCAGAGCTTGGATCCTGCTTCAGGTTCTGTGTCTCCCTCTCTCTGCCCCTGCCCCGCTCATGCTCATGCTCATACTCTCTCTCTCTCTCTCTCTCTCTCTCTCTCTCTCAAAAATCAAAAAAATAAAAAGCATTAAAAACATAAAAATAAAATCAGTGGTGAAGAAATTGGTAACTGCTGAAATCCAACTAGTCAGTCGCCTGGAAACTGGATGCAAGACATGTTACAGGCTCAGAGCAAAAAAATGTAAATCATAAGTAGAGAGATGAAAGAGAGGTTTAAGAAAACTGACACGAGAATATTTGGAGTCCCAGAAGGAGAAAATGAGGCACATGAAGGAGAGGGCATATTTAAGCAAAACAAAATGAAGCATATAAAAAAGATTTTTTGGGGTTGAAGAAAGGACCCCAAGTTTCAGGCAGGAATGATAATTATGGCAATTTTTTCATTTATATAGATAGATAGTTATAGATACACATATACATTTATCTATATTTGTAGATGTATTAGATTTATTTATATGTGTATATACACACATATATGGCTAGCTGTATCCTGGTAAAATTTTTGAACTCCAAAGGTAAAGTAAAAAATCTCATTCTTTCTGTGTAGAAGCTTGTAGGTTATTTATAGAAGAAAAAGATTACATTGTTACTGAAATTCTCCTTCGCAACACTGGAAGCTAGAGCACAAAGGAATACATTTCCAGCTTAAAAATATACCTCACTTGTTAGGGTACAAGAGAGATGTTTGTAGATATGTGTGAATTCAGAGAAGTCGCACATCTCATTACTCATCTGGGAAAAATACTAGAAAAACACTTTAATCATAATACTTAAAAAAAAAAAACCCAAACAAATAAAACAGAGACTTGACCAGGAGAGAACACTACAGTGAGTCTTGAGTTTGTGATAACTAATTGAAAATGAACGAACAAGGATTGACTTGGGAATGTGTAATGTAAGTACTAAAGACCCTAGAAATAGAGAAGTGTACTAAAAAGGAAGCTTCCAAGAATAATCTTGGATTCAAAGAACTAAATGACCTCAGCAAAACTAAAGAATGGTGAGGAGGAGCATGAGGAGGAAGGAAGCACAAATATTCCCAAGGCTTTATCTCTTGGGAGGGGAGTGAGGAGGAAATTGCAGTAGATGCCTTCTTCCAGTTGTGTGTCGTGGGTGGGGAGTGGTAGTGGGCTAATAAAACCTCTCAGTCAGGGGAAAGTTGGTGTCGGTCTTTTTTTCATGCACTACCAGGGAAATATTGGTTTGGTTTTCTATGAGGGCTGGGAAAGGCAAGTAACCATTAACACAATGTAAAAGGAGAGCTAACTCTCAAAGCAGGTGTTATAATATTAATACTATGGAACATGGAATTGAAGTTTAAAATCTCTAAACAGAAAAAAGAGGGACCCTATATAATGATAAAAAGCATAATTTATGAAGAAAATAAAACTTTGCTAAGATTATTTTTTAAGTAGGCTCCATGCCCAACGTGGGGCTTCAACTCACAGTCCTGAGATTAAGAGCCTCATGCTCTACTGACTGAGCCAGCCAGGTGCCCCAACAATACTAAGTTTTTATGCAACATAGCAGCTAAACAAAATTTTAAAATGTTAAAAACGCCAAGTGCCAACTGTTACATAAAATATATAATATTTTATATGCGCCAAAAATACTTAAGTCTATAAGCAAAAGACTTGAATATCAGGATTGACTAGTTCTGATAGATGATAGATGATAGATAGATAGATACATACATACATACATACATACATAGAGGTAGACAGACAGAAAAAGACATAGACGAATTAAATAATATAATCATTATGCTTGCTTTATATAGATATGCTCATCCTCATTACTTACGGATTCCGTTATTGGTGGATTTGCCCATTCTCTAAAATGCATTTAAAATTCATTGCTAAAATGCAACCCTCAAATCAATATTTGCGACACTTCTGCAGTCATTCACAGACATGTGGCAGAGTAGCAAAAAATTTGAGTTGCCTGATGGCCACATTCACAGCTGAAGTCAAACAAGGTGACGCTGCCTTCTTGTTTCAGCTTTCGTATTACAAGCAAGAACCTTTTCCCCAGGATATTTAGTGTCATGTTTTTCACATTTTTATGCTTTTTGTTGGTGAGTTCACTGTTTCAAATGGCTCCCAAGCATAGTGTTGAAGTGCTGTCTAATGTCCTAAGCACAAGAAAGCTGGAATGTGCCTTATGGAGATACTACACTTGGTAGATACATTCCATTCAGACCCGAGTTATTGTGCTGTTGGCTGTGAATTCAATGCTAATGAATCACAAATACACATTAAATAATGTCTTTCAACAGAAACGCATATAAAGGAAGGTTATATACTGATTGGTTGACAAAAACGTTGTTGGCTCATAGGAGCCCAACCCTGTTTTTGCCCTAGAAGCAATGGTTGCGTGTTCACGGTCACTTTATAGAACGTAGTTACTGTACTGGGAATAATGAGAATCACCTGTATATGGATTTAGAGCGAACTTTCAGCTCCTCAAACATAGAATAGCCATTTTTTTAATATTCCATGGAAGATTTCTAAAAATTATTATGTGTTTTCCCTTAAAGAACACCTAATTATGGTTTTCTGGTCATAATTCGGCAAATTTAGAAATAAATAAAAATGATACGAAAACCTTAACTTCATCGGAATCAAGAAGTACATACCTACATAGCTTGCTCCTAAATTCAAAAAAATATTAAAAACAGTCAAAAAAGCAATGAAAAATTTAAGATTATCTAGAAAGTAATGAAAATAATATTTCCTACCAAGGCATATAGTACTTGGTAAAGCTCCATTCACAGAAAAGAGTAATACCCTTAAATTTTTTATTATTAAAGAATAAAGATGTTAGGGGCACCTGGGTGGCTCAGCTGGTTGAGCGTCTGACTCTTGATTTCAGCTCACGTCATGATCCTAGGATTTTGGGATCAGGTCCCATGTCTGGCTCTGCCCTGAGCGTGGAACCTGATTAAGATTCTCTCTCTCTCCCTCTGCCCCTCCTCCCTGTTCGTGCTCTCTCTCTCTAAAGAAAATAAATAAAAATAAAATAAAGAAAAAAGATGTTAAAACATAGAAATTTTAGAATATTTACAAAGATTAGAAAAAAAACAGCTAAAGAAAAAAAACAAACTAGGAAGGGGGAATTAAGAAAGACAAGGCCTGAAAATAAAGAAATAGGAAATAAAAAGAGTACAAAGAACAAAAAGCTCAAAATCAGTTGATGTGAATGACATACAAAAGGAGAAACAATTTTCATTTGAGGTTGAGGAATGCAGGGAGAACCAAAAATATACAAGATTGTCAATGACAAAGAGCACGTAAGGACAAATACCAAAGAGAAGAAAAGAAATAAGACATTATGTGCAACTCTCTAAAAATCTGATATTTGAAACCTAACAAACGATACAATAATTAACTCAAATAAAGACAGGAAAGTTGAATAAACCATTTTTAAGCAGGCTTCACACCCATTGTGGGGGTTGAACTCACAACCCCAAGATCAAGACATGAGCTGAGACCAAGAGTCCAGTGCTTAACTGACTGAGCCACCCAGGCATCTCAAATAATCCAAAGTTTTTAGAAGTGATTTAAGATCTAGCATTTACAAAAGCAACAGGATCAAGCGTCTTCATATCTGAATTCTAGCAAAACTTTAAAGTAAATAATTGCAAGACGATTTAAACTGTTCCTGATCTTAGGGGCTCCTGGGTGGCTCAGTCGGTTAAATGTCCGACATCGGTTCAGGTCATGACCTCACGGTTCATGATTTCGAGCCCCATGTCGGATTCTGTGCTGACAGCTCTCAGCTCGGAGCCTGGAGCCTGCTTCACATTCTGTCTCTGTCTCTCTGCCTCTCCCCTGCTCAAGTTCTGTCTGTCTGTCTGTCTGTCTCTCTCAAATATAAATAAGCATTAAAAAAATTTATGAAACTGTTCCTGATCTTAGAAAAAAATATAGGAAAGCACTCTACTTAATTTGATGAAGACAGGAAATTTTTAATACCAAAACCCAGTAAAGAGGGTGTCAAATAATAATCCATGTGACCAAGCAGGGTTTGTTCCAATAGTGCAGTCACCCTCACTAAACCTAACAACATAATTTTTGTTCTTTTTCATTTGAAATCATGTCCAACTCGCAGAACAGGACAAGAACAGTGAAAAGAACTCTCATGTACCTTTCACCCAGAGACACTTTTCAAATTTTGCCAACTCTTCCAGTAATGCACTTTATAGGAAAAAGATCCACCCAGTGCCGTGCGCTGCACGTAGCTTTGTCTCTAATCTCTTCAGATTGGGAACAGGTCCTCGGCAATCTCTTGACTCTCATGACCTTAACATTTCAAAGACATCACAGGCCAGCTATTTTGTAGACTCTCCCAGTTTGGGCTTGTCTGATGTGTCTTCACGATTACATGTGGATTATGCATCTTTGGCAGGAACAGCACAGAGTGATGTGTGATGTTGCATCCCCTTGGGTGGTATTCGATGTTGATCTGCCCACACCTGATAGTTTGCTTACCAGAGAAAGGTGGCATTGCCTAGACTTCTCCATTATAGAATTTCTCTTTTTCTCTTTGTAATTAATACGTTCTTTTGCAGGAAGATACTCAGATAACTAGTAAATATCCTGTTCCTTGTCCAACTTTCACTTACTAGTTTCTTGCAATGCTTTTGTCTAGATTGTTTATTTTTGTGATGATGGTTAAGTGGAGAATTTGATAATTTCTTCTACATTTATTGGTTAGCATTCTACTGCGAGGAAGAGCTTTTCTTCTGATTTATTTATTTATTTATTTATTTATTTATTTATTTGTATCAGTGTAGACTAAAGAATTCCTATTTTACTCAATGGTTTACCATCCCTTACTGTTATTTATTTTGATGATCAGATTGTTCCATATTTTGGCCAGTGGGATCACTCACAAGCCTGTTTCTATGTCTCTCGGGCAGATCCATATCTTTCTATGATCGTACCCTTATATTCTCTCATAGCAAGATGTGCCAGCCTTATCTTTTATTTTGCTGCATTGGCCTTGAAATCAGTCATTTCCCTAGGAAAGCATGATTTGCTTTAAAAGAAAGTTTTTAGAAGCCAAGATCTGGGTAGTAGGTGTGGCTTATTGCTACTGAGATATTACTATATCACTGTGTCTAGGTTATCTAAGTGGACAGAGCTAGGAAATACACAGAATAAAATCACAACAATGAGATACCACTTCGAATCCACTAAAATGACTGTCATGAAAAAGACAGCTAATATCAAATGTTGGAGAGGCAATGGAGAAACTGGAACCCTTATCAATTGATGATGGGATGTAAAATGGTATAGTCACTTTAGAACAAAATTTGGCAATGTCTAAAAAGATTAAATACAGAGTAACTATAAGTCTCAGTGATTCCACTTCTATATATATGGCCAAGAGAATTGAAAACCTGTCCACCAAAATCTCACATGTGAATGTTCATAGCAGTATTGCTCATAATAATGGCCAAAAAGCAGAGACAATCCAAATGTCAATCAGCTGATGAATGGATAAAAAATATGGTGCATCTGCACCATGGAAAGTTATTTGGCAATAAAAAGGAATGAAGCACTGATAAATGCCAAACCATGGATTAACCTGTGTAGTGAGTTGAATGGTGGCCTCCCCAAAATATTGTCCTCATCTTTGTTTCTGGAACCTGTGAGTGTTACCTTATTTGGAAAAAGACTCTTTGCAGATATAATTCATTTACAGATCTCAAGAAGAAGAGAACATCCTTTATGCAAGTGGGCCCTGAATCTAATGACAAGGGAGTGACAGGTGTCCTTATAAGAGAAAGGCAGGAGATTTGAAAGACACACATACACAGAAGAAGGTGAGATTAAGACCGAGACAGAGAAGGGAGTGATGTGGCCACTAGCCAAGGAATGCCAGCAGAAGCTGTAAGAGGCAAAGCAAGATTCTCCCTGCGAGCCTCCAGAGGGAGTGCAGCATTGCTGATAACTTGATTTTGGACTTGGCCTCCAGAATTGTGAGACAATGAATTTGTTTTAAGCCACCTGGCTGGCAGTAATTTGTTGTGCCAACCTCAGGAAACTAATACCACCTCAATAATATTAAACTAAGAAAATGAATCCAGAAACAAACAAACAAAAAACACGTACTGTATGACTCTGTTTATATGAAAATTTCCGAAAAGGCAAATATGTAGTCAGAAAGATCAGTGGTTGCCAAGAGCTGAGATCAAAGAAGGGATTGACTGAATGGGCAGAGGCAACATTTCAGGGTGAAGAAGATGTTCTGGAAATGTATGGTGGTGGTGGACGTACAATTGTATAAATTCATTAAAAACAACAAATTGTACACTTACGTTGCACTTCAATAAAACTATTATAAAAAATAAAAAGTGAAAAATTTAGATATATATTTACGAAAATTTTTTAACACTTATTTATTTTTATGAGACAGAGAGACAGAGAGTGAGCAGGGGAGGGGCAGAGAAAGAGGGAGACACAGAATCCGAAACAGGCTCCAGGCTCTGAGCTGTCAGCACAGAGCCCAACGTAAAACGGAGGGCTCGAACTCACAAACTGCGAGATCGTGACCTGAGCTTACCGCTGGCCACTTAACTGACTGAAACACCCAGGCGCCCCTAGGTATATATTAGACAAAGAAGGAGAAGAACTTATATAAAGAAAACTGAAAAATCATTTTTCTCCCTCCATGGGTATGGCAAGCATTGTTAACTAAGATAGGAAATCCTAAAGTATATTTCTATATGTCATATCAACATATATTTATTTTAAAAATTTGTAAAATTTTTGGCCAAGGATGCCATAAATTATATGAACTGAGAAAATAATATATTTGAAGAAAATTATCAGAAGCTGACAAAACACGAATTTTTTCTGATAATGCAAGCTAATCTTAGATGTTAATAAGAAAATGGCAAACAATCCAAAAGAAAAATAGGCAAAGAATATGAAAAGCAAAGACAAATGGTCAATAAATAGATGATAGATAGATAGATAGATAGATAGATAGATAAAATAAGTATATGCATAAACTGAAGCACGATGAGAGAATGCAGATTAAAGCATCAATCAGGTATCATTTTCTACTCCATCAAAGTGGGGAAATTATAGAGCAATAGTATCTATTGTTGGTGGGAATACGATTAAGAGTAACAATCTCCTATTTCCTGTGGAAATACCTCAAACTGTTATCGGGCCATTGGAAAGCAATTTGGTAATGCATTAATGTAAGATACAGACACATTTTCGCCCCATTCTTAGATGGTAATTTCACAGAAACGAAGGATCAGCACATGTGAAATATGTACAAGGATGCTTATTTTATAGCATTGTCCATAGAGGTGGCAAATTAGAGGGGAAAAGGAAAATGCACCTCAATGGAGAAACTTGTTCAAACAGTCACGCTATATCCACAACCACACTGAAAAAGATAGAGATAGCAAGTTAGAGAAAGAGATACTAGTTGAGTTAGAAATTCTTTCAGGCACTACTGCCTGAGAAAAGCAAGTTGTAGAGAAGTATGTAAAATTTTTTTAAGGTATGTATTTATGCATATATGTGTATGAATATGTGAGTGTCTTTTGCATCTGTCCCTCATAAAAATGCCATTTCCTATTATACTTAATAACGGATATATGAGATGCTTCTTTGAGGCCAGATGAATATCCTGTTCCCCAAATGGGTTTCATTCAGTGCATTTTGTATCCTGGCCCAAATGAATTAATTACATTAGGTAGTTACAAATGAATCTTTTATTTTGTATAAAATAAACTTTATTGGTGCACCTGGGTGGCACAGTCAGTTAAGTGTCCGACTCCAGCTCGGCTCAGGTCACTATCTCACGGTTTGTGAGTTTGAGCCCTGCATCGGGCTCTGCACTGGTGGCATGGAGCCTGCTTGGGATTCTGTCTCTCATTCTCTCTGCCCCTCCCCAGCTTGTGCTCTCATTCTCTCTCTCTAAATAAATAAGTAAACTTTAAAAATAAAATAAAATTAGGGGCGCCTGGGTGGCTCAGTCGGTTAAGCGGCCGACTTCAGCTCGGGTCATGATCTCGCGGTCTGTGAGTTCGAGCCCCGCGTCGGGCTCTGTGCTGACAGCTCAGAGCCTGGAGCCTGTTTCAGATTCTGTGTCTCCCTCTCTCTGACCCTCCCCCGTTCATGCTCTGTCTCTCTCTGTCTCAAAAATAAATAAACGTTAAAAAAAATTAAAAAAAAATAATAAAATAAAATAAAATTAATTTTACTGAAATACACTGAATCATTTTTAAAACCCTGTTTTTGTTCCCTGGTGGGTTTTGAAGTTTGAATGATCTACACAATGGCTTCCTTTCTTTTTGTCTTTGCCTGTGAAGACTCAAAGCAAATAGACTTACTTCATGCTTACTCATTATCTCCATGACTAAACTGAATACAGTTGATGTTTTCTGTTTTCTCTCAGTCGATCTGACACTTCCAGGGAAAAAACCTATAACATATTAGCCAATGGGACAGGTAAATTATGCTTTCGATTTTGGCACCTTCATCAGCAGTATAGATTAGTAAAACTGACCAGAATAAAGTTTTATTATTCTAGGTTCTATTTTTCTGCACTTGACAGTTTCTTTTTGAAGTTTCTGCCAAAGCCTCGTTCAATGATATTACCCACAAGTAGTGTTTTTCTGAGTATGACATTCAAAATCTGTCTCTATAAAATAAATTAGGACATTCACAATACTGCACTTTTACTGTCCGGTTTTTTTTTTTTTTTTTTTTTTTAATTTTTTTTTTTCAACGTTTTTTATTTATTTTTGGGACAGAGAGAGACAGAGCATGAACGGGGGAGGGGCAGAGAGAGAGGGAGACACAGAATCGGAAACAGGCTCCAGGCTCCGAGCCATCAGCCCAGAGCCTGATGCGGGGCTCGAACTCACGGACCGCGAGATCGTGACCTGGCTGAAGTCGGACGCTTAACCGACTGCGCCACCCAGGCGCCCTACTGTCCGGTTTTTTATGTTAAATACTTAGAGTCTTTGAAAATGAAGTAGACCCTTCTGAGTACAAGTGACTAGTACAACGGAAATCTATTTCAGTTCGCAATGCTTCATCTAAAATCATTTTTCGAGAGAATCACCATGTGCATGAAAAAGCTTTAAAGTTTGTTTGAATGATAAGGTTTATGTTTTTTTTTTTTTAAATTTTATTTAAATCCAAGTTAGTCAACATTAGGTGTAATAATGGTTTCAGGAGTAGAATTTAGAGATTCATCACTTAGGTAAGGTTTATGTTATATTGCTCTATTAAAGATTCATCTGAAAAGAATCAGGCTAGGTAACTTTTTGCTTAGAATGAGACAATAGAACCTAAATCCCATGCTGGTTTTTTTCCCAAAGGGTAATTTTTTGGGTTTTTGAAGTAATATGGAAACCCTTAGCACAGACTCCTAGACCCCTTAGTGTTTTATCAAATAAAAATACAGAATTACAAAGTAAATTTTTTAATCATAAAGTTTCACACAACGTACTCTAGTTTTTAAAAACTTTTTAAGTGTTTATTTTTGAGAGAGCACGCACACGCATGAATGGAGGAGGGGCAGAGAGAAAGAGGGAGACAGAATGCGCAATAGGCTTCAGGCTCTGAGCTGTCAGGACAGAGCCTGACACAGGGCTCAAACTCAAGAACCATGAGGAAATCATGACCTGAGCCAAAGTCAGACGCTTAACCAACTGAGCCACCCAGGCGCCCCACACAATGAACTCTATTTAGAAGCATTAAGAAGTCTCACTAAGGGATTAGGCGAATAACTATCTGAACACCATGAAAAAAAATTTTTTGCTTTTTCTCTAATTTGAACTGAAGGTGATTGTACGTCCATAGAGTTACATAAAAGCAAACATTTTCATATCTCAGAATGTTGCAGGGGCTAAAATGAAGAACTCAGCTTCAGAGATTTGAATTCTGGTCCCAACTCAGCTATGTGGCGATATCTGAAGGCTATGGCTTGCTAGATTGTAAAAAGAGGTAGTTGAATTAGGTGGAAAGATTATAATCTCTTTTCATGTTAAAAATTCTATACTCTTAAGGTCAATGAAGCTTGGGTACATATAAAAATGGCACCAAGTGACTCATTGATTCAAAAAATATGCATTGAGCACATATTACATGCCAGGTATTTGTTCTAGGCACTGGGAATACAAATAACCTACCCTTTCAAATATGGAAGAAATATAAATATAGCCAGTTAATATAACAGGCATCGAATAAATCTTGACTAAGACATGTTATACACATTCTACTGTTATACCATTTCACTGTACCACCATTTCACTGAAACCACTCTTGTCGTCAGTGACCTCCATGTTGCCAAATCTAATCACCAGTTCAGTTTTCAGTTTGATACGTCTATAGCATTTGACCCAGCTAATCATTCTCTTCTCCTTGGAGCATTTCCAGGAGTTGCTTGCCAGGACGCCATTCCACGATTCTGCTATTATAATAGCTGTTTCTTTTCCATTTTCTTTGCTGTTTCTTTCCATCTCTCTTAATCACTAAGTGTTGGAGGGCTTCAAAATCCATCACTGGGTCTCTTTTATTCTCTATTTACACTTACTTCCTGGCTGAATTTTATCCAGTCCTATGGATTTAACTACTACTGACAACTTCCAAATCTATATACTCTACTCTACTTCTTCCCTGAGCTCCAGAATCACATACCAAGTATGTATTTGACAACTCTAATTGGAAGAAAATCCAAATGCCACTCTCCCCCTTGCTCACTCTGAGACTCTGAGATTTACATGAGGAGATGTAAATTTGGGGGGAGTGTATTTGGGGCCGGTACCTGTGATGGATGGGGATGAAGGAGGCAGCACTGAGAAGTGGGAGAAAGCCGAACTACTAAGGCAGCGACGACAGAGTCCTCAGCTGATCCTACAAGGAGCATTAGAGCTGGGATGGACCCTCAGAATTATTCCAGTTGAGGCAAAAGAGATCTGAACCACCGCATGAGCCAGTTATTGGATGCAGGCTACCCCCAGGAGGGGCATAACCTTGAGCAAGGCAGTTTCCTCCTACAGAGAGCAGGTCCTGGAGAGAACTCAGCTGTGACCTGTCAGCTGCCAATATTCACAGTAGCTGGCGGGTAGGAGTCGGGGGGAGGGGGCAGGAATGAATGTCTCCCCCCGTAGGAGGACCTAGGTAGTGCAGTTTTTGCTATAAACACCCAGTATCTGGTAGCATCTCATACTCCTCAATTTACCTCCCTTATGCAGCTTTATTTTTCTCTCAAAGTGTAGACTATATGTTTTACTCATTTGTTTGCTTGTAGATCCCTGCTAGAATAAAACACCACGAGAGCAGAAGCTTTCTTTCCCTCTTTCTTTTTTAATCCTATATCCCCAGCATCTAGAAACAGTGCCTGGAACAGAGTTAGGCACTCAATAAAGACAGCCAATGAGTGAATAAATGCACCACATACTTGCTATATTCTAGAAACTATGCTGTGTTTTGGCATTACAGAAGTGAACAAGACAGGCTCAGTCACTACCCTCACAGAGCTCACAGTCTAGAAGAAATTATATACATATATAGCAGACATAGATCAAATACGCATGTGTCTACTATATTTTTAAAAGTGCAATCACAGCCAGATGCTGTTATATAGTATTTTACTAATCTATCTAGTTTCAGCCCATCTGAGAGTCCATCATATAAAACTTTTTACTGAATGACAATGTCAGAAGACTATAAAAAGAGTGGAAACTTTAGTTAGAGAGTTATTTATTGCTCCGGCTAGATTTCAGAAAGAAAAGTTAGATCACTGGGACACATCTTTTGCCCAATTTAGGAGGAAAGAAATAAGGGACAAAATAGGAGCAAGACAAGCTCAGAGAAAATGAATACTTACTTTTCACTGGAATTTTTATTAACCAACATCCTGTTTTCTAAAACGCTGGAGAGCAAGGCTATAATTGTATCTAAATAGATAAGGGGTAAAATGTTCTGTAATGAATGGATAATTTATAGTCACTTTGTACATAGAAATACAATTTTTCCATTACTTTAGTTTCGGGGACAGCTGAAATGTAATAAGGACTAGGAAATAACACTTCAGTTTCTATGTCATCATTGCAGAATCATATGCTCATCTTTTTATTTTTTAATTTTTTTAATGCTTATTTATTTTTGAGAGAGACAGAGACAGAATATGAGTGGGTTAGGGGCAGAGAAAGAGGGAGACACAGAATCCAAAGCAGGCTCCAGGCTCTGAGCTGTCAGCACAGAGCCCGATGCGGGGCTCGAACCCATGACATGTGAGATCATGACCTGGGCCGAAGCTGGACACTCAACCGACTGAGCCACCCAGGCACCCCCATATGCTCATCTTTTAAAAAGCAGATTATCTCCCTAAAAGTTATGTTTTCTGCTTTCTATACGCAGCCATATTTTATTTCCATTCACAACCAACTAAGTCGTTTTGCCTTTTAGAGCAAGATGAATCCTGTTGCTCCCTGAGTGTATGTTATTTGAAATGTGAAAGCCTTTCACTCTGTGTTTTCTGTGTACTGGTGAACAGGAACAACCAACATTTAAATTCTTGGTTTGTTGTAAACGAGGTATTTTGGCATTTCTAGAATAACTTGTGTGCAAAATCTCAAATTGTTCTATATTTACGAGTTCACTAGTCTCTCCTTCCTTGCACATTACTGTCACAATGCAGAAGTATAAACTGGATCTGCATGAGTTTATGTGCCTCTCTTCTCTGCATTACTTTATCCTAGAAGCAATGTAAGCCTTGACAAGAATAAACATTTCTATCTTACAAGTGAAAAAAAGCAAGATTTTTTATACTCATGGATAATAAAACCATTGATTTTCACTTCAGACAGCTTGACGTGGTCTTTTATTTTTATTTTTTTTTATTTTTTTAACGTTTTTATTTGTATTTGAGACAGAGAGAGACAGAGCATGAGCAGGGGAGGGGCAGAGAGAGAGGGAGACATAGAATCCAAAGCAGGCTCCAGGCTCTGAGCTGTCAGCACGGAACCCGACACGGGGCTTGAACTCACAGACTGTGAGATCATGACCTGAGCTGAAGTTGGACGCTCAACTGACTGAGCCACCCAGGTGCCCAACATGGTCTTTTATTAAAATAAATTCCAGGAGTGCCTGGGTGGTGCAGTCGGTTAGGTGTTCGACTCTTGATTTCAGCACAGGTCATGATCTCACTATTCCTGGGATCAGGCCCTGAGTTGGGCTCTGTGCTGAGAGCATGACAGCTGATACCTGCTTGGGATTCTCTCTCCCCCCACCCCTCTGCCCCTCCCCTGCTCATGCTCTCCATCTCTCTCTCAAATAAATAATATAAAATAAGTTCTAGATTTCTGATGAATACCTTAACTGTCAATTTCATATTAATTTGTTGAGATGTCACCTCTATTCCTGGATATCTTTTAGGGAAGAGTAGACAACTATTAGCCTGGTTGTCATAGTGTGCAGATCCAGTTTAGTTCTATCATTGCTTTGACGACTGATGGTTAATTAGATGGCAAGGTCCTTAGAGCAGGTCGTACAGAGCACACCAAATATCGGAACTCTACAAATTATTTTTGTTGATAATTAATTAATCCTCCCTTCACAATTAGAGGTGATACTTGAGTACCTCTAAGCACAAAAGGGCTGCTGCACCCCTCAATTTTAGAGTTAACAATATTTGATAAGGAGGTAAAGAGCCATGGATAGTTAGGCAGTACAGAATCTTACAAAGGGAAGTGACAGGAAATGATCTCTTACTATGAACTCAAATGAGTGTCAGGTGTGGCAATTCTAACTTGTCTGAAACCTCACACACCATTGTACCTGTGTCTGCCTCACTTTCTCTGTATCTCTCTCTCTCTCTCTGTCTTCTTTTTCTTCCTTTTTTAGATATTTATTTATTTATTTATTTATTTATTTATTTATTTATTTATTTTGAGAGTGGCTGAGACACCACCGGTGGGGGAGGGGGGGTGGGCAGAGAAAGAGAGAGAGAGAGAGAGAGAGAGAGAATCCCAAGCAGGTTCTGCACTGTCAGCACAGAGCCTGATGCGGGGCCTGAACCCATGAAACTGTGAGATCATGACCCGAGCCCAAATCAAGAGTCAGACGCTGAACTGACTGAACCATGCAGGCGCCCCTCCCTGTCTCTCTTCTGTTCATCTCTCACTATCTCATCCTTTATTTGCTTTCTTTGAGCTTCCCTGCTTCTTCCTTGTTTTGTGCATTTTTCTTCCTTTTCCTGACCCCAGCTTGCTCATGTGCACTGACGAGAAAATATATTTGAAGTATATATTTTAGGGTTTCTAATATTTTTCCTACAAAAATTTTATTTTTCTGTTAACTTTATTTTTCAGTTTTGGAAACAGAAGAGTAAAATTCTATAAATTTCTTCATTTAAAAGCTTTTCAATTATGTCTAGATTTTGGCTTTTATGGGCTGGTGTAGTTTAAGTTGAAAGGAAAGATTACTTACTCCAGGTTTGGTTATTCCTCTAAGAATAGAACCCTGCCCATAATATGTGTCCAATAAATGATTTTTGGATGAATGCTCAATGTCCAAAATTAAATTCTTACTAGGATACTCAGTAGGTGCTCTTGGTAGCATGAAGCATCCCTGAGGCATGGATACGCATTTAAGACATAAGCCTGAGTGGGGCAGCTGGGTGGCTCAGTCAGTTGAGCATCTGACTTTGACTCAGGACATGATCTCAATGGTTCATGAGTTCAAGCCCTGCATTGTCCTCTGTGCTGACAGCTCCAAGCCTGGAGCCTGCTTCGGATTCTGTGTCTCCCTCACTCTCTGCCCCCCCCCCTCTCAAAAATGAATAAACATGAGAAAAAATTAGTAAGACGTAAAACCTGAGGGTGCTACTTATCTTTTTGCTTATCTACATATCCAAATCTTTGGTAATAGCCAGGTAGAGTTCCCCTGCATGAGATTTCTGTGTAACAATACCCAGAGGGGTTCTATCATCGGAAATCTTATGAACACTCAGAAACACAGGTTGAGAACTACATATACTATCTCCCATGCTTCTGTCCAGTGAACTCCAGAACAGGGCTTCTCAGACTATAATGTGCAAACAGCTCGCCTGGGGATTGTGTCAAGTTGCAGATTCTGGTTCAGTATGTCTGGGGCAGGGCTTGAGATGCTGAGTTTCCAACAAGCTCCCAGGTGATACTGCTGGGGCCGGTCGGTAGATTGCACTTCAGCAGCAAGGGTCTAAAGGTAATAGGGTTTTGTTACCACCTCTTGGTTCCTTCACGTTAAGGAACTGTTGATGAACCTCAGCTAGAAAGGGCCTGGCCTGTATTTTCTCCTGTCATCTGGCCTGTCCAGGGGTGTCTGTGTTTGCCTTAGGGTTTTGTTACTGATGACGTAGATTCCTTAGTATGGACTTGTTAACCCTGGGAACAGCTGCTGGTTGCTAATTTGTGCACCATTTGGATGCTGGTTCTGGCAACCACATTCTCTGAAGCTTCAATTTTCTTTGTTTTGCTGGGGAGGTAAATGGTGAGAGAAGGGACAGGAAGAGTTATTTCTTGCTTTGTATGTAAGCTGCATAGCACTGTAATACTTTCTGTGTGATACCAGTGGTGATTTGGGACACTGCCCTCAAATAATATGAATTTCATGCATGTTATGTCCTTGAATTCTCACAGCAACTTGGTGATGTAGGTGGTATTAATATTATAATATCCATCTTAGATGTGAGAAAGTGGAGATGTAAAGTAGTTCAAGAACTCCTACAAGGAGCTTCCTTTACTTACAAAGGAAGTAAACAGCAAAACTGGGGTTCACACCCTCATATGGTGACTCCAAGTCCAGTAGGAAGATGGACCGTCCAAGCTTTGGGGGTGTCTTTGGATCCCTACACATCCACAGATTTAGTTTTCTTTGGTTGTTCATTGGCCTGCTCTCATATCTGCCCTCTTTCTACAGAGTTAGAGCAAGAACAACTTGATCCCCTTGACAGTCTGTTGACCTCAATTTGAGAAAGATCATTCCTTGGTTTTAAAAGAAACTGGAAGAGGGGCCTCTGGGTGGCTCAGTCGGTTAAGTGTCCAACTTTGGCTTAGGTCATGATCTTGCGGTTCACGAGTTCGAGACTTGCATTGGGCTCTGTGTTGACAGCTCAGAATCTGGAGCCTGCTTTGGATTCTGTCTCCGCCTCTCTCTGTCCCTCTCCCTCTCTCTCTCTCTCTCTGTCTCTCAAAAATAAACATTAAAAAAATTAAAAATCATACAACAAAAATAAATTAAAAAAACAACACAGCTTTGTTTAAAAGAAAGTGGAAGAATATAATATGTAAGTGGAGAATAAGGAGGCAAAATTAAAATGAGGATAAATGCCGAGAAGTGGGGTTATCCTCTTCCCCAGTTTATCTCTTTCTCATCCTTTTTGTATTCCGCTACGGAATGGAAGACAGCTTTGTAGGTACTTAGACTCCTGACTTCTACTATTTTAGGAAAACTTATTTTTTTCAGTATTTTATTTTTATTTCTTTCTTTATTTTTTAAAGATTTTATTTTTATCAATAATCTCTACACCCAGCTTGGGGTCAAACTTATAAATTTGACATCAAGAGTCACAGGCTCTACTGACCGACCCAGCTAGGTACCCTTAAATTTATTATTCTTTGAGAGCTTTTCAGCATTTTATTAGGAAACAATTTTTCTACTGTAGTCAATGGTCAAGTTATTTGAAGTTTAGGATCCATAGTATTGCTCATATTCACATTAGACGCTATGCTTTGGGGTGACTGCATGCACAGGGGATGTGATTGGTAGGAAAGTGAATGCTGCATTTGTATTCAGTGTTTTCTTTCTAAAAAATTTCAGAGGGAAAGAATCAGGCAATTGCTGCAATTACTACATTGATGTTTCCGTGGGGGCAAAAATGTAACTCACTACAAATTGGAAAGTGAAAAAAAAAAAAAAAAAAGGTTTAGCAAATTTCTCTTCAAACTATTTCTTAGAGCTCTCTAGAGCTCTCTAGTCTGCTCCACGAGCCGCTGGGATGAGGCATAAACTTGTCAGTTAAAGAGATTTTAATGTCTTTCAGTTAAAAACAGGCTCTTTGGTAATTTGTGTATTTTGGGTAAATATTCATTGTTTCTGGATACCCTCCCCACCACTCAGGTCTTCTTTTAATGGTCCTGGAGGTGAGGCTGGGAGAGGGGGTGCTGGTCCTTGAGCTCTCCTAGAGCTGTTGGATTAAAATAGTCCCTTGATGGCCTCCAGGATGATGGCCCTTATCCCTCCTGGTTATAGGCATACCCTGCTGACATCTGCCACTGAAATCTCTGGTTACGAAATTGGCATTCTCTTGATTCAGCCAAGGCCTAGACTATT